>NC_133651.1:134100723-134399686 GCF_009905375.1 Apium graveolens
GTATCAGAGCCTCTCTGTTGATATACAAACAGTGAGATCCAGTTTAATCATGTCTGAAGAAACACAAACTCCAACTAAGCCCACCAAAACTCAAGATACTTAAAACAATCAAACATACAGTCAATATGAGAGTATTAGGGTTCCCATACTGAGAGCATATGAGTATCCTATATGGAAGGTAAAGATGGCTATATTTCTGGAAGCCATAGATCCAGAATACCTTGATAGAATTAATGATGGACCATATAAGCTTACCAAGCTTTATGTTGCAGTTGCTGATCAACCAGCAAAGATGATACCAAATGAGAAAGGTGATTACACAACTGAAGACATCTCATCTATTGCCAAGGATGCAAGGGTAAGGCATCTGCTTCATAGTGCAATTGACAATGTCATGTCAAACAGGGTAATTGGATGCAAGACTGCAAAGGAAATATGGGATGCTTTGGAGACAAGATGCCAGGGAACTGAAGCCATCAAAAAGAACAGGAAGACTATACTCACTCAAGAGTATGAGCACTTTGATTCAAAAACTGATGAATCATTAACTGATTTATATGACAGGTTTGCCAAACTCTTGAATGATCTGTCACTGGTGGACAAGGAATATGATCTTGAAGATTCAAATCTAAAATTCTTTTTAGCTCTTTCTGAAAATTGGGATTTGAAGTCTACTACCATAAGAGACAACTATGACCTTGCTGAAACTACTCTTGATGAAATTTATGGTATGCTCAAACTCATGAACTTGAGATGGATCAAAGGAGCAAAAGGCATGGAAGAAAGTCAAAGACAGTTGTTCTTAAAGCTGAGGAGGAATCTCCTAAAGTGGTTGTCTCAAAGAGGGGCAAAGGAAAGGCTCTCATCATACAATTTGATTCAGAGTCATCATATTCTGATGATGATGATTCAAAATCTGAAAATTTATCTGAAGTGGATGTTGATGCAGAGATGATGCAACTATGTGCTCTTATGGTAAAGGGTATCATAAAGATAGCCTACAAGAAATTCAGAAAGGGCAAGAAGTTCTCTAGGAAAGGTGGAAGTTCTGAAAAGAAAGGGTTCAGAAAGTCTGAAGGCAAAGGAGGAAAGTCTGACAGAAGAGACAACTCAAATGTCAAATGCTATAATTGTGGTGAAAGAGGCCACATGTACCCTGACTGCAAGAAAGGAAAAGGTGATAATGGACAGACACTTATCAAAGAAGAAAAACTGGGCAGAAACTTCATATTTTGAAGAAGTGGTGAACTATGCTTTGATGGCAAATGCTGATAGCAGTTCCGAAACTGCCGAATTAAAGGTACCTCATTCAACTCTTGCTTTTCATACTGATGATATTTCTGAGCTGAGATTATATCTTAAAACCATGTTCATTAGTTTTTGAGATTAGACTTTTACCAATGAAAGATTAACATCTGAAAGTCTTGCTCTTAGAAACAGAAATGATTACTTAGAAAAAGAGTTAGTTATATTTCATCAGACTCAGAAAAAAAGAGATGAGGCTTTGTATGTTAGAGATGAAGTGCCAAAATTGAATAAATCTCTTAAATCTAAACTGGAAAAGGAAAAGGAGATAATCAAGACTTGGACTAACTCTGGAAGAAGGACTAGGTTATCTAGATGATAAAGAAGAAAAGGAAACTATATCATCTAAACCAAACTTTACCTAGAAAGCTGAAAAGCCAAAGGTAAATCCTGTTAAATTTGTTGCAAAAACTGATGTGTCAAAATCTGATAAGATGAATGATTCTAAAACAGAAGACAAAGAAAAGTCAACTTCTGACAAATTAAAACAGGATAAACCAACTGAAGTAAACATAGGTTTAATGGAAAAGAAGCAGCTTAAGCATAAGCTGAAAGAGATTAGAAATGTGAGCAAGGTAAAGGAAGCTAGGAAAAATAGGAATGAAAAGGAAGGTGTAAATAAAAGCAATAATTATATGCCTGTTCCTAATGCTCCTAGAAAGAAATGATATAACTATGGAAACTCTAACCATCTTGCTTCTTTTGCAGGAAAAATAAATATAAACTCGTTACCTCCTAGATCAGAACTTTAGAGTCAGTCTGTTAGGTTTAAACCACAAAATCCTTATTTTCATTGTGGTAGTTTATGGCATTCTATTTATACTTGTAAGGAATATCATAGTTTTTACTATGATTATTATCAAATAAAACCTTCTTTAAAGAAAGTTAGTGTAATTCCTTCTAGTATAAATTCTGATGCAAAGTCTGATATAAAGTCTGATAAAAAGCATGTTAGCATAAACTTTGAAACTAAATCCGCTGCAAATGCTAAAAAACTTAAAAAGGCCAAAGGATCCAAGCAAGTCTGGGTCCTTAAAACTAACCAATAGTGGTCTTTGTGATTGCAGGGCAACAGGAAAAACATCCTAATTCTGGACAGTGGATGTTCAGGACATATGACTGGAAATAAAGCCCTGCTATCAGACTTTGTGGAGAAAGCTGGCCCAGGAGTTTCTTATGGAGATGGCAACATGGGAAAGACTTTGGGATATAGCAATATCAATCTTGGGAATTTCATAATTGAAACAGTAGCTCTTATCTCAAGACTTAAACATAATCTGCTAAGTGTGAGTCAAATCTGTGACAGAGGTTATCATGTGGATTTCTTTGAAGAACACTGTGAAGTTGTAAGTAATTCTATAGGCAAAGTGGTTCTGAAAGGTTACAGACATGGTTACATATATGAAGCCAGACTTTTAACAAATTCTGATGGTTTTGTAATCTATCTGTTAAGCAGAGCATCAATTGAAGAAAGCTGGAATTGGCACAAGAGACTCTCTCATTTAAATTTCAACAACATAAATGAGCTAGTAAAGAAAGATCTTGTGAGAGGACTGCCAAAATCAGTATTTGCTCCTGATGGTCTTTGTGACTCATGTCAAAAGGCAAAACAAAGAAAATCTTCATTTAAGGGCAAAACTGAATCCTCAATTCTTGAGCCTTATCACTTACTGCATGTTGATCTATTTGGTCCAGTCAATGTCATGTCCATTGCAAAGAAAAATATGTTATGGTTATAGTGGATGAGTTCACAAGATACACTTGGGTGTATTTCTTGCACAAGAAGAATGAAACTGCATCTACTCTAATTGATCATGTCAGACAGCTGGATAAGTTAGTCAAAGATTCAGTTAAAATAATAAGAAGTGATAATGGCACTGAGTTCAAGAATTCAATCATGGAAGAGCTCTGCAAAGAGCATGGAATAAAGCAGGAATTTTCTGTACCTGGAACTCCACAACAGAATGGAGTTGTAGAAAGAAAGAACATGACTCTTATTGAAGCTGCACGAACAATGCTTGATGAAGCAAAGCTACCAACCTATTTTGGATTGAAGCTGTGCAGACTGTTTGTTTTACACAGAATGCTACACTCATAAACAAGCATGGAAAAACACCATATGAGATGGTGGACAAAAAAAACCAAATCTGAAATACTTTCATGTATTTGGATGCAAGTGTTGTGTTCTTAAGATTCATCCTGAACAGCTGTCAAAATTTGATCTAAAAGCTGATGAAGGAATTTTTGTTGGATATCCACTTTCTACAAAAGCCTTCAGAGTCTACAATTTAAGATCAAGGGTTGTCATGGAATCTATCAAAGTATCTTTTGATAATAAAAAGATAACTGGACTTGAAGATTTCAATTATCATGATCAGCTGAGATTTGAAAATGAAGATGTAAATTCCGATACTGTAAATTCTGATAACCTAAGTCCTGATTCTGTAAGTTCTGACGGGTTAAATTCTGATGTCATTGAAACTGTGGTAACTGCTCCAAAGGAAAATGCACCTGTTCAGGGGGAGCAAGCTAATGATCCTACCACATCTCAAGACTCTCAAGAAGCATCAGAACCTTTCACTGGCTCTTCAAGTTCTGATTCATCAAGTTCTGATGAGCCAAATTCTGATAATTCTGGAAACTCTGATTCTTCAAATCCTGAAGGATCCAACTCAAATTCTGAAATTTCATATAGCAAACTTCAGGGGGAACATCAGAAAATACTGATGGAGACAGCATGGATCATGGGGGAGGATCCAGTTCTACAGATCAACTTCCATCTGCAAGGAAATGGACTAAATCACATACACCTGACTTAATAATTGGAGATCCTGAAGCAGGTGTCAGGACTAGAACTGCAACAACAAATGAATGTCTCTATCATTCCTTTTTATCTCAGACTGAACTAAAGAAAGTGAAAGAAGCTCTTCAAGATGCTGATTGGGTGCAAGCAATGGAAGAGTTAAATGAATTTGAAATAAATAAAGTCTGGACCCTAGTGCCAAGACCATAGAACAGATCCATTATTGGCACAAAATGGGTGTTTAGAAACAAAATTGACAGTGATGGCATAATTACAAGAAACAAAGCAAGGATGGTAGCTAAATGTTACTCTCAACAGGAGGGTATTGACTATGATGAAACATTTGCTCCATTTGCTAGATTGGAAGCCATAAAAATCTTTTTGGCTTATGTTGCTCACAAGAAGTTTAAAGTCTTTCAAATGAATGTGAAAAGTGCTTTTCTCAATGGAGAATTGGAAGAAGATGTATATGTTGAACAACCTCCAGGCTTTGTAGATGCAAAATTTCCAAATCATGTCTATAGACTTGACAAAGCACTTTATGGCCTTAAGCGAGCTCCAAGAGCATGGTATGAGACTTTAGCTCAATTCCTTCTGGAAAGTGAATTTACCAGAGGCACAATTGATAAAACTATGTTCTACCTCAACCATGGAAAGGACTTATTATTGGTACAGATATATGTTAATGATATCACCTTTGGCTCTACAAATACAAAACTTTGTGAAAGATTTTCCAAGTTAATGCAGTCAAGATATCAAATGAGTATGATGGGATAGTTGAGCTATTTTCTGGGACTTCAAGTCAAGCAAACTGAAGAAGGTACTTTCATAAATCAATCCAAATACACCAGAAATTTACTCAAGAAATTTGGAATGCAAGACAGTTCTACTACATCAACTCCCATGGCCACTGCAACCAAGTTAGATAAAAATACTGGATCATCAGTAGATATTACTAACTACAGAGGTATGATTGGATCTTTACTCTATTTAACTGCAAGTAGATCTGATATCATGTATGCTACCTGTCTTTGTGCAAGATTTTAAGCTGATCCAAGAGAACCTCATCTAATAGCTGTGAAAAGAATTTTCAAGTACCTCAATGGTACAGCTGATCTAGGATTGTGGTATCCTAGGAATCATATTTTAAGCTAATAGGTTACTCAGATGCAGATTTTGCAGGATGCAAAATAGACAGGAAAAGCACTAGTGGAAGCTGCCAATTTCTTGGAGGCAGATTGGTTTCTTGGTTTAGCAAGAAACAAAAATCAATTTCCACATCAACTGCAGAAGCAGAATATTGCTGCAAGAAGCTGTTGTGCACAGATTCTTTGGATGAAGAATCAGTTACTGGACTATGGGTTAGAATTTTCTAAAATACCCATTTACTGTGATAATCAAAGTGTTATTGCTATGACAGGTAATCCAGTTCAACACTCAATGATAAAGCACATCAGCATTAGGTACCATTTCATAAGGGAACATGTGATGGAAGGTACAGTGGAATTGCATTTTGTCCCAACAGATCAACAACTAGCAGATATCTTCACAAAACCACTATGTGAAGCTACTTTTACAAGACTGGTAAATGAACTTGAAATGGTTTCAGGTTCTTTCTCAAAATCTGTTTAGTTTTTGTTCTCATGCATCAGACTTTATGATCAGTGTTTACAGATTGTCTTATATTTGTGATGTCATGTCTAATCTTTTGTGTTTAGTTTCAAAACTTAATATCAGGACTTACTGGAAATCAAAACTTATTGAAGTCAGAACTTATATCATAACTTAAGGCCGTTAGGATTTATTTCAGGACTTAAGTGCGGGTACTTCAGATAAGGAATGCGGATGATTTACAGGAGATGATATGGACTAAAACAATAGAAGATATGCATGAAGAGTTGGACAGCTAGAAGACTTGTAGAAGAAAATATTTGATTGATATATTTTAGGAGACAGACTTATATTTCATATCAATTAGAAGATATCTTGTAACTGTGTATATAAACACAGCTTAGGGTTTACACTATATGTGTTATCATTCACGAGAACATTATTTATTGTAACCTACTCTTAGTGATATTGTTCATCACTGAGAGAGTAGTTTAATCTACTTTGTAACAGATTATATTGAATAAACTTGATTACTGTTACATACTTGTGTTCTAAATCGGTTTGATTGTATAAACACTATATTCAACCCCCTTCTATAGTGTTGTGTGACCTAACAGTACCAAATAATTCCTCAAATTTAGAAAAAGTTATATAAAGTTCTTGTGAGTACTAGAAAATTACTAAAAAATAGGAAAATGTGCATAAAAATATTGAAAAATTTTGAAAATTTTCCAAGAGAATAAAAATACGATACAAGGATACATGCTTAAAAGAAATTATTTGAAATATGAAGCTCTGAATGAGGCTAATCGTGGTAATTGTGTAGGTCGCACCACACTTTACGCTGAAAACAATACCTGAAAAGGGCACGAAATGACTTAACTTGCACGAAAACTCAACAGGTTTCCCTTGGGGGGAAATGATATGGGTTAAAAATAAGCCTAATCGCGTAATTAATGTCGCATTAATGAGAGCTGATTTGGTCCAAAGAGAAGTCCCATTAATGAGACTCAAAATCCTAATTATTTAATTTTGTATTTAATAAACGGGCTTATTAAACAGCCTCGTAAATGCGATCTAATAAGGAACTACTTCTGCAAGAAGTAGCCTGCAAGTAACATATACAAGGAATAAAATTCCTACTTTCTAAGACTACAAATTTCAAACAAAGATTGAGACTTGCCCACCAAATCACCCAATTATACTCCAATTCCCAGATTCTAGACATTAATGGGCTTACTCCTCAACTTCAGAGACAGGTTTCAGACAAAAGTTCCAGCCATTATCGACCTAATATCACATTTTGGAGCAAACAACTCTAAGCAACACAAAGCTGTGAAAACTCTACAAGCCATGAGACCATCACTTAGAACGACGTTGTAGACTTACTCCTCGAAGAAAGACGAATAAGCCAATATGACCTTGGTGTGCTCTTTCCGCCATTGCTCCAAGGGCATTAACGAGAACTATATTTTGGCTCGATCCTTGACATATACCAAGATACGTAGGCATCTTGTGAGCGCAAATTTAAGCACGAGTGCAGCCATTACAGCTCAAAACTCATCAAACTTGATTTTTAAAACACGCAACAAATACACCCACATTTTTATCCATAACTAAACATATTTTGTGTAAATACAATAACTTTTAAAATAGAAATTTATTAAAATAAATATATTCGTACATGGATATGCTCCCTTCGTTCCTCCCAATTGTTATCGTTTCTCGGAGAGGGTCCGACACGCATTTTAAGATGAATAGAAAGTATAGTTCTATAACTTTTTTTAATTTTTTTCTGAATAAAATAGAATGTTTAAACTTTATTCAGAAAAATAAATTTTAAAAAAAGGTTAAAGAACTATACTTTTTCTTAATCTTAAATGTGTGCCAGACACTATCCCAGAAATGTAAACATTAGAAGGGACGAAGGGAGTAATAATAACTATGTTTATTTTAATTACAATTATAGTCATTAAAATATACATGTTTCGGTGAGGCATATCAAATTATATTGGGTCGTATACCACCTAAGAGCAAGTCCAATGGTGAAGCTAAAAATAGGTGTAGATATTGCTATAATATAGCACCAAAAAATGGTTTTTGGTGCTAAAATAATATCACATCTCCGATGGTTGGTGCTATATTCTTGTGCCAAATTTAACCAACTCTACAACTACCCTATTATTTTAAACATAATTCAACCACTTACATTCAATTAAGATTGGATCTTCAGTAATGCTCAAATAAGATTTGCATATTGCTTCATCTTGTTCCGCCGTGAATGATTTTCCTCTTGCAGAAGACTGAGAGGACATTGTTGGTATTTTGGTTCTAGCTGATCAGTCTTGCATATATATATTTATAGAGGTGTTTATCAAATAGTCTACAAAATAATTTGTTAGACGTTGAATGCAATAGCAAAGGTGGGTGTGAGGCATAAATGTGGATGGTTGGTGTTCTGATAAAATTAAATGTATTTTTTTATTTTCCGGTAAAGCTGCATCGTTTTAATATTTTGGTAATAAACATTGCATGTTTTAATTTTGTATAAAAAATCATTAATCACTGTAAAGAAAACTGGATGATGAATGATATATGTGCATTCATGTACTTGAATAGGTTGAGATATAAATCTATTTTTTTATTCATTTCCCTCCACTTTTTTACTTTTTGATGAGGTGGCAATTATAGCTATTGCTGTAGTTTGTGCTAAATATAGCACCAACTATAGCAATATGCTATTTTAGCACCAAATTTAGCACATTGGAGTTGAATTTTTTTGATTGTGAGCTATAATATAGATATAGCACAAGATATACCTCACCATTGGACTTGCTCTAACGAACAAATATACCCATTATAGCTGGTTAAAGCAGGTTTATGTACTGTATTGGATACATTGTTGTACATTCACCCGAAACAATGAAAATTTGTTATTCTAGATTCGAAAATTGCTTGTTTCTAAAAAATCTAAGAAATATTTTAGGCTTGTCTGTGTAATTGTGTATGATATTTAAATATTATAAATAGAATATAGTACATAATTGTTAATAAATGTTACAAGTCACTTTTATTTTTGTATTGCTTTGAGTGTCTCTCGGGGGCGATTGGAGATCTGTGGATGTTTTGTGTCAGAATGCTTTTTAATATTTAATCACATACGGACGTACTAGGAGTCGAACTCGTGGTCTCCTGCAAGAGAACACGAAATTGTTAGTATTCTTGATGGTGTTAAGCGGCGGGTTCTACTGGTAAATCGCGGTGATGCAAGATATAGATTAGTTTATCGCGTGAATAAGATCATGTTATTTGTGGTTATTGATTTAAGGGGAAAATTATCGGGTATTGACAACTTAAATATCGCATCTAGTAGATAATAAAATCATTTAGTATATAGATCAATCAATTAATTATATCAGAATGAAAAAATTTGAAATGCGCCCAAAATTAATCTGTACAGCTCAAAATCGATAATATAATAATAATGGGAACTCAACAATAACAGTAATTAAGTATACTTATAATTATAAGTATGTATATATACACACCAAATAAAATTAGTATAGTGGCTCATAAAGATAAGATATATACAAATCTTGCCCTAACTCCAATAGTGAAAGAATGTGAATCTCTTTCTTTTTTTAATGTTAGAGAACCCGTAGCAGCTACATTTTGAATGCGTACCGGGTAAATGTGATATATGTTTTATTAATGTACACAATTATACGTGCCACTTTTATATCTGCTACACCATTTGTATATTTAATTAAATATGAGGCAGAAAATAATTGTTACCTTCCTGGAAACTCACCAACTTGAAGGAAATGCCAGTAATATTAGTACCAATATATTTGTCTTATCCTATACCTCAATAACACGTTAACTTTACAATGTTTATTTTCGAAGTAGATAACTGAGTTACTTAGTTCCTACTATTAATTTACAATGATTATTGCTTGGGTTTAAAGTCAAAGTTGGTGCACCACAAAAAATAAGACAAAAGATAAGACGTAGAAAACTTGCTTAAGCATCTTGATTTGACTTAACTAAACTTTAGTTCATCTTTACTGTTTTTCTCCCTCAAGTAACGGCCAATTATCCGTCTAGTGAGCCTAGCTAGCTTTATGACTAGCTCCTCGTTTTATATTTGGAGGAGGAAATTGAATTTAGCATAAAAGTATCTGAATTGCGGAATAACAATGTAAAATAATAATGGTCAATAATTTGTGTTAAAGTAATTAAGTTCTTGTACGCCTTACGGAATATCAGGAGTTTAATTTTTAGTATTCGTGTTTATATAATTAATTAGCAAAAAAAAAATTAAAATAACAATGTGTTGGAAAGCAATGAAACATTTGAAATTATGGAATTTTTTCCATATCGTCGGAGTGTAAGTCTAGGCTTAACATGTTTCAAATCCAGTTTGTTAATAACTTATTACCCAAACAGATATGGACTTACTTATATAGCTTACAAAAAAATCAGGTTTCCAAGTAACTTATATATAAATAATTGGGTTTCAAATTATTTGTAATTGTTGGAAATAATACTAACTATTACAGTATATAGAGGCAATTCTATATTGTATTTAGCAAGTATTTAGCAAGACAAAGCCAAGATAACAGTTGAAGCAACAAAACATGCAGGTAAATAATAGACATATCAGTAAGTAAAATAACGAAGAAAGAACAAAAATTGTAACCGTAACCATAGCTTTAACAGAGTGATATAGAGACTGGAAAAGATGGTAGCCAACAGATAAAAAAAACACCAAAAAAATTACAGCTGAGTCGTCAGGCCTTACTCGAAACCCTGACTGCTCTTGAAGAGATAATTACTCCCACCTGTTGCGTTGGGTTGCTTGCAATGTCTCCACAGGATAAAACAGCTCGGAGTTATATGTTCACAGCAACAAGAAACTCCACCTCGACTAGCACCTCAGTCGCCAAAAAAAAAACACAACAACAACTCGCACTTGTGTTTAGGAGAAAAAAGAATGCAAAGAAGAGAAAAGAATGTATATGTGTTGTGTACAAACTCAGCTACTTAGTCCTCTATTTATTGTAGATACTAAGTGTAACTGACCATTCTATTAATATAAGAATTAAACTGCACAATTAATAAATAAATCAAAACCGATAAATTTTGAATTTAAATTACAATTGTAACAGCTTACATTTATCACTCACATTATTATATCAGAATTAATATTAATTTGAGATATTATCAGTTACAAAGTTATATATATATCAGGTTTAATGTATCAAACGAATTTGACTAAGTCCACTCACGAACTGACTTAGCCCAATTCAGCAACCGAACACAGCCCAACAATAACCAAGCCCAAACTGATAAATAAATCTGTTCTATATATAATAGCACAACAAGGGGATAATATTTTGAGATTAAAAAGTCTCATTGAAAAGACTAAACTACCCCTATTTTTAATATTTATATAAAAGTTGTGTTTTGTGAGAATCGAATTCGAGTTGCTTCATTCTTCTATACAACATCGTACCCCTATACCATTTTGTCACATATACTTTTTATCAAACACATAATATGTAAGTGTGATAAAAAATATTTTATTTAACTTTAAAGATAGCTACTTGAATTCCGCAAAAAAAATGATAGTTACTTGAATATTTGTGCAATTAAATTTAAAAAACTGAATTCCAGATATAAAGTTACGCATAGTACATAAATGGATTATTATCTTATTTATTATTATTTTTTAGTTTGAAAATATATCTCATATATTTTTAACATATTTTTTTATTATAAAAAGTGATTAAAATGTACATATATAATTTTTAAAGAAAATATGAAAATAGAATCGCCTCTATATAAATAATCTAGATTGGTATTAAATATTTAGATAAGTTCGAATTATAATGAGTCAATGAATTTTAGTTTATTTTGAATTTGAAATCAGAATTTGGCCTAATGTCAAAAAAATACTCGAAATTTGACTACATGACTAGCCGAAAAACATTGTCACATTCTACGTTTGGTAAATTTAAATTACAAGTTCGACGAGAAGATCTTACCAATAATGTGAAATTTTTTGATATCTTATATTAATATAAATTAATGTGTTTGAGGTATTTATAGGATCAAGTCAATTGATTATTTGTATTAAAATTACTAACTTGATTGGTAGCGCAATAGTGTTTTGGGACTTGTCCCTATTTTAAAAATATTTAAAATTTGATATGATATCTCACGAGATTTGTTAAAACTACGATGATATATTAAATAGATTTATTTTTCATTTTTCACTTAAAAAAACTAGCATTTTAAAAAGAATTATTTTAGATAAACAATATTTATTGATCAGATAATATTATACAAATATTTTGAATTATTTTAATATTTTGAATATTCAAATAAAAGTTAACATATACTATATTGTAGCATTTGATTCAATATATTTTATACTATTTGAAAAAAAATATTGTTCAATAATTTGAAGGAATTAACCAGTTCAACTAATATTTATAAAACTTTATCAAATTGAAAAATATTTAATTTTAGGAGAACTAGTATACAATATTATCAAATTATTATATGAAGAAATATTAGAGTTGTAATGAAAATAAACTTAAAAATAGTTTAAATAACAATATAATTACAATTTTTCTTCAAATTCTTGAAAAAAATCATGACATCAATAATAAGTCTACAATATATAATTTATTTTTATGTTACATGATTGATACTCGGCTCGCGTAAAAAACAGATATGGATTGTTTGTCAGTGATAATGTAAATACCGTATATAAATTATTGTAATTTATTATTACATATTTAATTTTTGAATAATTATAATTACATGTTATTTAAGTAATCAATTGCCTCACTAGATATTAATATGATTATACATGTACATAAATCAGATATTTAGCATATAAATAATTGAAATCATCATAATTCCTAAGAAATGTAACATACGATAGTTCACATGCTAACATAGACATATATAACTTAATCTTATTTGTTAAGAGTAGTGTTAAAAAACTAACATTTTTCCAAAATACATACGTTAATTTCAAAAACTAATATTTTTCATTAAAATCAACTTTTATATTAACAGCAGTGTAAATATTATATTATTTTATATTATGATTGCAAGTAATTCTGAATTCAGTTATTCATTTTTATCTTTTTAAATTGAGTAAGTTAATTGTAAGTTAATAGAGACTCAGTAATAATGTAGACCAGTTATATAGTTTATTTAAATAAACTCAAAAATTTTTTGTGAACTCTGTATTTAACATCTATGTTAGGTTTTAACTTTTCTTTGTAAAACATACCAACGACATTCTACATATTAAGTTTATTTGTTTCATTTCAAACGTACACTGACTACCCTGTTTATATTCATTCATTAAATACAATTATACAACACAAACACGAATATATATATTTTTCTTAATAAGCTTATTGGAAACGTTGTGTAATTTAGTAATGTCTTGTATGAAAATGGATACACAGATAAATCAGTTAGACATTATACAATATTTACAAATAAGAATATAACTAAAAATATTATAATTGCATGCATAAAAAACTCTAGAAAATAACCCGTGCCTCGCACGGTTATTATGCTAGTTCTATTTAAAATATTAAATCACCAAATAATTAAATCTCGCCCAGGTCGTCTCGCGTACGCGAGACGCC
Organism: Apium graveolens; assembly: GCF_009905375.1. Taxonomy (NCBI): domain Eukaryota; kingdom Viridiplantae; phylum Streptophyta; class Magnoliopsida; order Apiales; family Apiaceae; genus Apium; species Apium graveolens. Next base: position 134,114,125 of record NC_133651.1, read on the forward strand.
GAGACATTCGCCCAAATCGGTCTTCGACCCGGTCCGGGACGGCAGCACCGCGTGTATGCGCTGTGAAGCACACAACAACACAATGGACCATTACACACCTTAGTAGTTGTATACTACCCATGATACCATATAAAACCTATACCCCTTTTAATTATTTCAAATGTGAAACAAAAATACACTCTTTTTTTTTAAAAGCTTTTTTAAGTTAACTTCATGTCACATTCTCTTTGAATTTTATTAAGTAAAATTTTTAAAACCATATATGAAAGTTTAAATTCACATATCATAAAATAACTTTCAATTATTAGATTTTTTAGAATTATGATCGGGAATATAATAAAAACTATGATCTAAAATCCAATTTTTCTAACACTAAGCGCATCAAAATTTAGTGGCGGAGGTAAGAGGAGCCTGTGTAAGCAAGGTTGAGTGTTGCATCGCATGTTTGTTATGTTCGTTGTCCCTCCCTCCCACATACTAATATAAGATTAGTGCGCAATTAAGTTTCTTTTAACAGATTAATATAGTGTTTCTTGTCTCTTTATGCTCGATTTTATGGAAGAAGACAACACTACAGGTGTTGTTACATAACAATATTTGTGTTTTAAAATTATATATACAAAAGCAGCAGCAGTAATAAAAACCACATGTTTGAGGCAAATCACATGCATTTAACTCGAACAGCATGGGTTGCTTGCCTTGCTTGCACTACTTTCATGGTACATCTCCCCCACTTCTTTTTCCCAGAAGACTAAAAATGGGACTAACAAATAGTTGGTGCCGTAATTGAGTTTTTGTTCTACTTACGAGATGTTAAAAGTTCGACTCTTGGTCAACTCATTTTACCTGTGCGTGTGTAATCTATATTATCTATATTATATTATAATAACGGGGTATAATTTTCCCTAATTTGATTATTAAAAAAATAAATAAATAGGATTATATATTCGCTAAACTACTAAATTATTAAACTACTACACACATAATCTACTTATCGTACTGAACTACAACCACAGCTTATCCTATTATTAAAAAATAGTGTTATATATATCCCCGTTAAACTACTAAATTGTTAAATTACTTGATATAGTATACTTATCATACTAATCTACGAGCATACATTATCCTATTATTTTTTTCATAAATTTATTATTATTATTATATATTTATATACATAATTTTAAATTTATAATATGACAGGATAACTAAAAAATTTAAATATTAACAGAAACCCGTACATCACACGGGATTTAAGCTAATATACTATAATAACTGTAATGAGGTATAATTTGGTTTAACGGTATTAAATTAGGTTATTAAAAAAAATAGTATTATATATCCGCCTATACTACTAAATTATTAAACTATTACTATATCTATACTATACTGTAATAACCGGAATGAGGTATAATTTGGTTCAACGGTTATTCCCTAATTTGGTTATTAAAAAATAAATAAGTAGTATTATATATCCGCTAAACTACTAAAAATTAAACTATTACACACAATCTACTTATCCTACTAAAATATAACACCAACTTATCATATTATTAAAAATATGAATAAATAGTGTTATATATCCGCTAAACTCCTAAATTATTAAACTATTAGATATAGTATATTAATCTTACTAAACTACGACCACAGGTTTATTATATTATTTTTTATTATAAATTATAATTATTATATATTTATATAAATATTTTAAAATTATAATATAACAAGATAAATAAAAATTTAAGCCAGTGAATTAGCAAAAAAGGTAAGACTAAAAATATATGGACCGACAATCTCTATTTCTTACCCACTTATTCATTATTCATGTATAATCTTCAACTAGCATAATAACCTGTGCGAGGCATGGGTTATTTTCTTGAGTTTTTTTATGCATGTAATTATAATGTTTTTAGTTATATTCTTATTTGTAAATGTAGTATAATGTCTAACGTATTTATCTGTGTATCATTTTATACAAGACATTACTAAATTACAAAGCGTTTCCAATATAGCTCATTAAGAAAAAAATATATATATTCGTGTTTGTGTTGTATAATTATATTTAATGAATGAATGTAAATAGGTTAGTCAATGTAAGTTTGAAATGAAACAAATAAACTTAATATGTAGAATGTCGTTGGTATGTTTTGAATACAGAGTTGACCAAAAATTTTGAGTTTTATTTAAATAAAATATATAACCGGTCTATATTATTACTGAGTTCTCAATTAACTTACAATTAACTTACTCAATTTAAAAAGATAAAAAAATGAATACTGAATTCAAAATTACTTGCAATCATAATATAAAATAATATAAAATTTACACTACTGTTAATATAAAAGTTGATTTTAATTAAAAATGTTAGTTTTTGAAATTTAACGTATGTATGTTTGGAAAAATGTTGATGTTTTTACACTACTCTTAACAAAATAAGATTAAGTTATATGTGTCTATGTTAGCATGTGAATTATCGTATGTTACATTTTTTAGGAAATTACGATGGTTTCAATTATTTATATGATAAATATATGATTTATGTACGTGTATAATCATTATTAATATCTAGTGAGACAATTGGTTACTTAAATAACATATATTTATAATTATTCAAAAATTAAAATTATGTAATAACTAAATTGCAATAATTTATATATGATATTCAAATTATCACTGACAAACAATCCATATCTGTTTTTTACGCGACCGAGTATCAATCATGTAACATAAAAATAAATTATATATTGTAAGACTTATTATTGATGTTCATGATTTTTTTCAAGAATTTGAAGGAAAAATTGTAATTATATTGTTATTTAAACTATTTTTAAGTTTCTTTCATTACAACTCTAATATTTCTTCATATAAAAATTTGATAATATTTTATACTATTTTCCTAAAATTAAATATTTTTCAGTTTGATAAAGTTTTATAAATATTAGTTTAACTGGTTAATTCCTTCAAATTATTGAACAATATATATATTTTTAAATAGTATAAAATGTATTGATTTAAATGCTACAATATAGTCTAGATATAACTTTTATTTGAATAATTCAAAATATTAAAATAATTCAAAATATTTGTACAATATTATCTTGATCAATAAATATTGTTTATCTAAAATAATTCTTTTAAAATGCTAGTTTTTTTAAAGTGAAAAATGAAAAATAAATATATTTAATATATCATCATAGTTTTAAAAAATCTCGTGAGATCTCATATCAAATTTCAAATATTTTTAAAATCGGGACAAGTCCCAAAACACTATTGCGCTACCAGTGAAGTTAATAATTTTAATATAAATAAACAATTGACTTGATCCTATAAATACCTCAAACACATTACTTTATATTAATATAAGATATCAAAAAAATTCACATTATTGGTAAGATATTTTCGTCGAACTTGTAATTTAAATTTACTAAACGTAGAATGTGACAATGTTTTTCGGCTAGTCATGTAATCAAATTTCGAGTATTTTTTGAACAATGAGACAAATTCTGATTTCAAATTCAAAATAAACTAAAATTCATTAAATCATTATAATTCGAACTTATCTAAATATTTAATACCAATCTAGATTATTTATATATAGGCGATTCTATTTTCAATATTTTCTTTAAAAATTATATGTGTACATTTTAATTACTTTTTATAATAAAAAATATGTTAAAAATATATGAGATATATTTTCAAACTAAAAAATAATAATAAATAAGATAATAATCCATTTATGTACTATGCTTAACTTTATATCTGGAATTCAGTTCTTTAAAATTAATTGTACAAATATTCAAGTAACTATCAATTTTTTGCAGAATTCAAGTAGCTATCTTTAAAATTAAATAAAATATTTCTTTAACACACTTACATAATGTTTGATAAAAAATATGTGATATTATGGTGTATTGGTATGAGGTTGTATAGAAGAATGAAGCAACTCGAGTGCGATTCCCACAAAACACAATTTTTATATAAATGTTAAAAATAGGGATAGTTTAGTCTTTTTAATGAAAATTTTTAATTTCAAAATATTATCTTCTTGTTGTGCTATTATATATAGAAGAGATTAGCCGAAATATCGTTTTCTATTCTTTTCACAAATAAAACATTCACTTTTAAATAGTGCAAGTATTCTTAAACACAACGGAAAAAAACAGTTAAAAATGGGACTGGTTTCATATAATTCCAAGAGGCCAAAGTTTGAAGCCTATATGCTTGAGAAAAATACGAATATCAGTCAAGATTAAGTTCAAATTGATCAACTATTCGAAAATATTAGTAACATGTTAGAGGGAGTGATTTTACTTGATAGCTCCATCATAAAATTGTAGCAAGCAAAAAGTTTTTCAAACAGTAGGGTTGATAATACACCCATGTTGAAAACAGAGGCCCGACAAGCACCCATAAACATTCAAGAACCCCCTGAATTTACTTTTATAAAGTGCGACTCACGGAGACACGTGAAAAACTTGGGTGACCCCAATATCAGCGAGTACAAATTTAATTAGCGATGAGTATAAATTATCCAAACCGACCGAAACTGTCCAATCCAAACTGACCAAACCGAATTTTACGGTTTACTAACGATTTGGTTCGGTTTCGGATTGATATTTTAAAAACCGAATTTTTTCGGTTTGGTTTCGGTTTTTAACTCCAAGCCGACCGAAATAACCGAACCGAACCGCATATTTAGAATGAAATATTAATATACATATATTAATAATGTGTAATTAATAATAAATTTATAATTTGTAACATATGTGTAAACTAAAACATATAAAAGAATTAATCTTAATATTTTATTCTAAGATATTAATATCTATGTATGTGTTATGTTTTCATTATTTTTATTTTTATTCAATAAAAATATGAGAGTTGATCACATATTTCTCGTCTTCCTAACTTTTGTTAATTTCTCAAAGTCATAATTTTTATATATTCTTTTTGAATATGATTATAATAGAAAATATAATTCTATAATATGAGACAAACTTTCGATTCTTATTTACAAGTTCAAGTTTAATTTAATTTTTAACTTTTTTTTATAGAAAAATGGTTAAAACCGAAACCAAACCGAACCGAACCGTTTTAAACAGATTGATTTGGTTTGGTTTTTTTACATAACGATTTGGTTTCGGATTGGACTTTAGGAAAACTGCTAATTTGGTTCGGTTTGAACCCTCCAAACCGCCCAAACCGACCAATACTCACCCCTAAATTTAACCCTAAATTTAATACTATGCAGGAAATCTGCATTCTCCCATCACAGCTATTGGATAACACGTATTTCGGAAAATCACGTGTTTTGCAATATATTTCACACGCGTAATTATGTTTCTGATACGTGCATCTCTGATCTTATAGCCTGTAGGCATATTAGATACATTTTGATAGGATATTCACAAATAAAATTTTATTTTGATACTTGTGTATTCTGTAAGATGAAAAGTTGCAAAGTAAATGAAAGAAATTTTGGCTAACTAATAACTATACAAACAACAGGTGCATCACTGAAGGAACTTCCTAAGACCTCTCTGCAAGGCAATGTCATCAAAAACTGTAATCTATATCTGATATGTTTTGGGACGTGGACTTCTTCACGAGCTGTTCATGCTCATTATACAAATCAAGGTTGTCACAAGGTGCAGGGTACACGGAACCTATTACTCGACCTTCAACATATGCACACTGGAATATATGCTGCTTGTCTGTGGTTCCCGCTGACATATCCCGGAAAGTGACATTTCGTACAGGAATGTCGTCACTTCCCTGTATCCGGACAGGGACGCGGACTCCCTTCCCATGGATTGACGAGTAACTTATATCCTGAAGCACTGGGAGAGCCCTGGGGTCGAATTCTCCATTTGGGTGTTCATTGTAATCTGTCTTGATAACAATTCCGACCCGGACATCTTCAAATGTAAGATTATGATAGGTGATATCTCGGACATATCCTCCTCTCCCCGCAGCTGTCTTAATACGAACAGCACGTCTTGAATTCCAAAAGAGGGCATTCTCTACCGTGACATTTGACACTCCACCAGACATCTCACTGCCTATTGATATGCCAGCACTGTTATATGTCAGCCAACATAGGCTTGTGTTATATTGGAAGAAAGATGTACGGGCACTAGAAACTGGATAACATTTGAGAACATGAAAAACTTGTTTACACACATTTTGTGGTCTTTGAAGACTCGAGGCTAAGTTCCAAGATATTCAATAATGCTTCAAAGTTCAAACCTTCATCATCTTGTGATAGATTTTAAGATATCATGTATACTGGTAGAGAGAAGTCACTTGAGATAACATTCTTTTAGGGGGCACGAATTTTATGATTCATTTTGTTTCTAAAAGGTTTCCTGTCAATTTTATTTTAATATTTGAGCCAATTAAGAGTTTGATTCTAGCTGTTGTCCTGCTAATGCGCACATGTTAAAGACAGATGCCACTAAGTTTTCCTAACTTAATGCCTGACACTGATGCAACAACAAAATGATTCATGCACGAAACTAAGTTTAAATGACAAAAATTTACCTGACCATAGAGCGAACAATAAGGTTTTGGATATGAATGTTCTTTGATGGACGCCCATACGAGATCCCATATTGATCCCAACCACTCTTTATAGCAATGGCATCATCCCCCACACTTATGTAAGAGTCCTCAATTATCATATCTTCACATGAATCTGTTCTGACCATCACAAAACGGAGGAATAGCATTCAGCAACCATTAAATAAACTAACTTCTTTCATAGTACAACACTTCTTTACTTAAGAAAATAACTTCTGCAACACTTCTTTTACTCTAGGAAAATATGAAGAGCTTCTATAACGAATTTAAGAGGCAAGCATCTGGTAATACTGTATTTGCAGACATCAATAACAATATCAATTAAAGCCTAACGCTCTTTTAGCCTTAGAAATTGGTTTCCAACAACTATTTCAGCAATTGCAAAGTAATAGTATTCGTTCTTTGAGATACAAACTTTATAAACAAAAAGCCACGACTAAACAAGTAAACAATGATCTTCTCTGTAAAATGAGCTAATTAGCTAAGAGATCATGGTAGCTAAATGACAAAATCAAACATTACAACAGACCAACATAAATTACTTACCAGGATCTATACCGTCAGTATTTGGTGCTGCAAAGATTGGAGCTAGGATTGTCATATTTCTAACTGTAATATTCTTGCAGTCATATGGATAGAGCGTCCAAAAGGGAGAATCACGCAAAGTTATATTAGAAATCAGAATGTCGGCTGACCACATAATTTGCACAAGCGGGCCTCTTGTGTGATTTAAAAGTTTTTGTCGACATTTTTTCCACCATGATTGACCCTGACCATTAATAGTACCATTATGCCCTGTTACCAAGAGTATGAAAACATAACTAGAGGTTCAAAACAATTAATCCATCACATTATAATCAATTGACTGATTATAATTATCTTATTCACACATGTGCATGCACCTAAACACAAACATAAACGCTTAAGAGAGGATTGAAGTTTGAACTTAACACAATAACAGATACGTCTCTAAAATAATCTTCATTTATCAGGTTCTAAGTGGCACAGAGGAATCCTATCGTAAGTTGAATGACGTTCATTTTAATTATCCAAATGACCGAAAAAATTGCCAAAAAAAAGAAGAAGATAGCTACAAAAAGAGTGCATGTACAGGCAGAGTGAAATTTTATTTCTTGTTGTAACCTAATCTGCAAATCTGATTCCTTGATCAAATATCATTAAATTTACTGCAAATCATTAGGCAACGCAACAGACAAAAATGCTTGTTCACTAGGAATGGTTGATAAATTTAAGGGCAAGTACATTCTTGAGGTTTAATACCAGTGCTGTATTTGGTCGGAAGGAGTGGATTGGGATTTAATTAAACTTTTAAGTAGACTTCTATGAAAAAGGTTATACCTTCATCTGTGTCACAAGTCCAAAACAGCTAAATCTTCCGATTAAATTATATACATACATCGATTTCCTTCCGACCACTAATAAAATGTACATCTCTAACCGCTAATTGGTATTCGCTCTTCCTTTAATTTCCTTCATAAATTTGTTCCAGCTCAACCTCTACTCCATTCCTTCCAATTATAACTAATTGGAGCCTATTATGTTTGAAAATAACAGATGTCAATATTTTTCATTATCTTCCGGGCTAAGGTACTTGCTGCAACTTGTAGAATAATAGGTAAATATTCTTTAAAGAGAGATGGTTACAATGCTGACCTGTAATGACTATATCTTTGAGATTCTGCCCATGTATCAAACTGCCATACCGGGGACCAGGATGTTCACGCCCATATCCATACGAGGGCAATGGAGGCATTAGAGGCCAGTACTTCTCATCCTATAGAAAATGGAGATAAGAAAGCTACATTTTAGAAACATCATCGTACAAGCTTGACAGGCACTTTATCCATAACACGTAATTCTGATACAAGAAAATGCATGTAGCAAAATGAATGCATTTAATACTTTCCTTTATAGAATGGTTTTACCAATTAATCAAAGCAAAGGTTACATAAAAAAAATTCCATCCTCAATCCATAATTTGAAATTTAGCCAACCAACTGCAGGCACACTCATTGCTAAAGCCTAAAGCAAACATGGTTCAGCTTCCTCTATTAACTTATTATTATATCATTCTTCTACACAACTACTTAAAACAGGTTAAATGACAACTATTGTAATTAGCTAATTTAACCTAATTTGATTTTGATCTACCAAAAAGGACATCATCCGAACATTCATATTGTATACATTGATAATGCAGTTGATGCAAAGATGGAGAAAAAGTAAAACGTTAAGTAGAGGAATTTCAACGGTGGTCCAAAATTAAGCGCACCATAAAGTTATAGTTAAGCTGATGTAAAAGAGCTTTATACTTGGCACTAAAATTGCATAATCAACATAGTTAAATTAAAAGCACAATATGAGTAAATCCTGAAAGCATAAAAGGGGACTCACATCAATACCAAGTATAACAGCATCTTGATGAAGAAACAAAGTCATATGACTAGTAAGATTAAATGGCGCCGTTAGCCATTTCCCTGCAGGCACATTAAGCTGACCTCCACCTTTCTTCGCAAGCTTTGAAATCGCAAACACACCCCTTTCAAAAGCCTCAGTGTTCAAACTAACCCCATCACCAATGCCACCAAACTCCGTCAAACTAAACACCGCCGGCCGGAATTTCGGCAAGTTTTCGGGGAAAACTAAAAACCGATCAACAACATTTTGTCGCCAGAAAAACACGGAGAAGAATGCGAGAATCCATAGGAGTGTGAATAGAATTCTGTGGGGTGAAAAACAGGAACTGATCTGTTTGAAAAAACTGGGTCGGGTCGGGTTTTCGATTCCGAGCATTGGACAAAAATTGGGGTTATGGGTTGTTGAGGAAATGAGATGGAGCATGTGGGAATGATGTTGAATTGGATTTGATTTGAGTTCATGATGATGATGATGATGATATGGAATTGTTAAATTAGGGTTTGGTGAAAAAGGGGAAGTTGGAGGGAGGGGCAATGTTAGTTGATTGTGGGACTCCGGAGTACACTGGAAGGCAAGTTATCGATTTTGAATTTTAAAATTTCGTAATTTGGTTTGGGGTTTTAACAATGATTTTAGAGTTTTTATTTAAAACTTTAATGGAAATATGAAATCCGTTTTCTGTAAAAATGAATTATAAATATTATAATATGTCAATATTTGTTAATAGAACTGGAATTGATTTACAATGTTTTAAATTCACGATTCATTTATATATATATAATTAGGTGAAAATATCGCGCGTCCGAAAAAATAATTTTAATATAGTAATGTGCATTATATAAAAATTCTCCTTTCTTTTTTTTCTTCTTTTTTTTTTCACATCAGAATAAAATGAGGAGACATTAACTTTAGTGAGAAAGATGAAACCTTACAGTTTTTTATGGTTTTTTATTTTTATTTTTATTTTTGCATTTTGCACATAGGACACCAATGAAGCACCTGACCCTTGCTGTCAAACATGACCTTTGCTGTTAAACAAACACAATCAAATCTTCTTATGATGAAAAAGGGCACGCTATATTTGTTGAATGTACTCTTATCATTTAAATTAATACACGTCAGCTCTCATGCTTAAAATATGGTTTAACCTAATGTTGTCATATGTTTTTTATAAATATTTTTTATAATAAATAGTATACTACTTTAAATAATTTTTTTAATATTATTGAATTATTAACTAAAATAAAAATTATAAGATTATATTATAATAAACTATGCTAAATTTAAAAATTATATATATATGTAAGTAATGTTTATTAATTTTATGTTTTCCATTTATAAATATGTTATTGTATTTATAAATGTAATAATTTTTTATTTTATAATATTTAATTTAAAATATTTTCATAAATATAAAAAAATAAAAATATTGTCATTAAATATTTTTGATTTAAATATATGTTTTATTTTCAATTGTATTAAATATAAATAGCTGAAATTAATTTTAACTGTATATTTAAAATTAAAATTAAAATAATATTTTAGATATAACTAATTAATATAGTTAATACGACTGGAGCATAAATCCTTACAGTTTCAACAAAATTTTAGCTAATGATATTTTAGCTAACAAGTTTACCTAATGAACTTAGATGCTCTTATATATATTGGATACGACTGTAATGTTTCAAATTCCAAAAAATTATACATTCTACACTGCAATAATGTATGTCAAGAATATACATGCTGGTATTTAGCACAGGACTTTTTATTGCATTACCTTTACGTTTCAGCAATCAAATAGTTATCATTTGTAGACCCGATAATTTTGGACACGACACGACTTACACGACACGAAAAAACACGAAAATTTAGTATTTGTGTTTGTATTTTTAGTACACGACACGAAAGTACACGGATACGAAAATACACGATCAAGTGTCGGTTTTGTGTTTAACCTTCGAGTACACGACACGACACGAAGTATACGACATAAATGAATATTATAATTGAATTTTAATATTTTTTATAAATATATGTAGAATTATAATAAATGTATGCATATTTATTTTTAAAATATTATTTGATTTTATTATATTGTATAGAATTGAGATCTAAATATATATTTTATAATTTTTTTATCTAAAAATCTTATATTTTAATTTATATTAATATTAAATTTAATATATATTAATATTCAATTAACACGACATACACGACACGAAACGACACGAAACGAAAATACACGAACACGAATGTACACGAACGCTAAACATGTCGATTTTGAGTTTAACATTCAAGTACACGAAACACGAAAATACACGACACGAAAGTATACGACACGAACGAATTGTCAGGTCTACTACTAAGGGCACGTTTGAGATTTCTTAAAATATGTAACTTCTGACTTAAAGTTGAAAAGTGTCGTATAAGTGACATGAACTTAATAACTTATAAGTTATTTAAGCGTTTGGATAATTTTAATTATAAGTTACTTATAAATTATTGAAGTGTTGGGTAAATCATAACTTATAAGTTATAATTGTTTTAAAAAAAATTAAAATTTTAATATAATAATTAAATACTTGAATAAAAATTTCAATTTGACAAAATTTAAAACACAAATATTAAAAACAAATTACTAAAAATGAAAAGGTAAGGTTAAAAACAAATACAACATTTACCTAAAATCCTGGAAAATAGTACTACCTCCGTCTCCCTCATTTTTTTACATTTTTTTTCAAATACTTGACACGTATTTTAAGACAACTATAAAGTATAGTTCCAAAATTCATTTTAAAATTTTTTTTTTTGTATAAAAAATTAAACATTATATTTTTGTTTAGAAAAAAATTAAAAAAATTATGCAAATACATTTCATAAGAGTATTAAAGTGTGTATCGAGTCTCCATCCTCCAATATAAAAAATTAAAGAGAACAGAAGGAATAGTAGTTTTGAAGCTACTGGGTTCGTAGTATAAAAAATTAAAATACTAATACAAAAATTGAGACATGAATATAAAATTCAAATGTAAAACTTCACCTTTTATTTAATAAATTGAAGAAAATAAAGAAGATAACAAAGCTTAATAGATAAATGACAAATGAAAAGCCAATGTTAACAATCCTAACTTTTAGATTTTGAAGTAAAAAGGGGTAAATAATCACGTTCCCTTATTTTGCCAAACAGCCCACCCAAAACTAAAATGGGCTTTTGGCCCAGAAGACATAAAAATATGAGATGCCAAACATGCACTAAGTTATCTGTCGATCACCAAAATAATTTAGAAAAAATGACAAAAATAGCATATTTTTGAAAAAATTTAACAAAAATAGTCATTCTGAAAAAAGTGGCCAATTTTGGCCGATTGAATACGTTGGGTATCCCAATTTGTATAAGATACTCCACTGATAGTTGGGTATTTCATATATGGGATACTCCACTGTCAGTTGGGTATCTTGTATAAAGTGGATACTCCACTGACAGTTGGGTATCCCATCGGCTAAAGTTGGCAAACTTTTCAGAAATGAGTTATTTTTGTCAATTTTATGTAAAAATAGGTTAAATTTGTATTTCACCCAATAATTTATATAGTTGATTAATTCATAAGTTTCTAATCTAAAGCATTTGTACCTTATAAAACTGGGCATTTTAAATTGGGTAAAACTGTTATTTATTCTTGTAAACATGGTAGTGCATTCAGCAGCATTCAACCTCCTAAAAGACATTGTATATCATCATTCTTTTTGGAACCCTAAGACCTGACAACCACAAGGCAGGGGAAACATTTTTTAACCGTAAACATATTGTATCGCTTTTTGTCATCAAATAATTTTTTAAAACCTATATTAACATTAATAAGAAATTGACTGAACATACTAACATTAAAAAGAATTGCAGACCTTAACCTGTATGGGGCAAGTTGACATTGGAAAAAGTGTTAAGCCTGCTATCAATGATGCTCCTTGTTCTTGATGATCACTGTTGTGGATAAAAAACTCAGCTTATTATTTGCTGTATTTATTACTAAGATTCGGGAGCTCAAGGCCTTTAATGGCTGCTCTCGTATTTCGTAGCTTAATTCTGCCTTTACGAGATGCCTACGTATCTCTATGAATTAGAGAATCAAGCCAAAAAACGTAGTTCTGATGTGTGGGGTGAGGCCCCTTATATAGATGTTGGGAGTCCTTTAATTGGACTTGGTATAGGAGGCTTGGTGGGCAAGTCTCATAATTAGAATGGACTTTGTAGTCCTAGATAGTAGGAAACTGATTCCTTATCCTTTTAGGTCCCTTTGAAGCTAATCTGTAAGGATTTATATCCTTATCGGGACTCTTCTCAATAGCTGATTTTTCCCTTATTAATTAATTACGAAATTAATTAATAATCAGGGTTTTTGGGCCTTTTTTGTTTCATCAGGCCTGATCTGGTCCATCAGGCCTGATCAGCATGTTAACCTTTCTGGTCTGAATGTCATACATCTTCTTATTGGGCCCAGCAGCCCATACCTTACAATATTTAATTATACAATCAGGATTTATTTATCCCTATCATTTGCCCCCCAACTTTTGGGAAACATTGATTAGGTTTCGCAAAAGTTAAGTCTGTTAATTCCCTTGCAGGGTTTCGTTTTTGCGTAAAGTGTGGAGTGACCTACACGTTTACAACGATTGTTCCTTTTGTTCAGGAATTATCTTAATTTCCAGGAATTTTTCTCTTAATTCCGGGATTTTTCTCTAACTTTCTGGATTTTTCCCTTAATTTCTAGGTTTTATCCTTATTTTTCTAGATTTTTCCCTTAATTTCTGGGATTTATCCTTACTTTCTGAATTTTTCCCTAATTTTCTGGGATTTATCCTTAATTTCTGGATTTTTCCCTAATTTTCTGGGATTTATCCTTAATTTCTGGATTTTTCCCTAATTTTCTGGGATTTTTCAGATTTCCAGCCCTTTTTCGACCAGGATCCTAGTCGAAATTTCGACCAGGATCCTAGTCGAAGTAAGGGGCAGCCTTGCAATCCTGGTCGAAGGAGTTCGACTAGGATCCACGACCTGGAATTCGACCAGGATCCTAGTCGAACTTTCGACCTGGATCTAGGTCGAATACATACCCCCTTTTTTATTTCTGGACTTGAGTCTATCGACTAGGATTTCGACTAGAATTCTAGTCGATACTTCGACCTGGATCCTGTTCGAGAATTCTTTGATTCTTATGCTTCCTGGTCGAAGGATTTCGACTAGGATCCACGACCTGGAATTCGACCAGGATCCTAGTCGATCTTCGACCAGGGTTTTTTCTGTGTTTTTTAATCCCCATTTTTAAAAAATGCTTGATTCCTTTGACCTCGTTCCTGGTCGAGGTTTCGACCTCAATCCAGTCCTGCTATTCCAGTAATTTTCGGGTGTCTGCTCGAAAAATTTCGGGCAGGATTCACGACCTGAATTTCGACCTGGATTCTGGTCTTTTTTCCCGTTATTTTCGGGTGTCTGCTCGAATGATTTCGGGCATGATTCACGACCTGAATTTTGACCTGGATTCTGGTCTTTCACTAGCCTTCTTCATTTGGCTTTAATTTAGGGTATTGTATTTTCCAAATCCTAATTGGATTTGGGCCTGGCCTTCTTTATTGGGCCTTATTAAATTTTACTGGGCCTTATTGGGCTTTTCCAAATCTTATTGGGCTTTTCCAAATCTTACTGGGCCTCTTTTATTGGGCTTTTCCAAATCTTACTGGGCCTCTTTTATTGGGCTTTTCCAAATCTTACTGGGCTTAACATTGATCTGGGCTTAATATACCCTGTTTAGAATCCTCTAGAATTCCTAGGAATATTCTGGAATATTCCTTTTTCTGGGCTTTTTCCTATGGGCCTTTGTCTTTAATGGGCTTTCGTTCCTTCAACTTCCTTTTCCTCTTATATAAAGGACTGAGAAGAGGCTACTACTCCTCACCTTCTCATTTCTAAGTTTTCTTCTTTCTCCTCCTGCTAAGATTCTCAGAGCAATAACAGCAAGTCGGAGCTCAAAGCCTTTTTTAGGAGCGCTTCTTCAGGTAAAATTCCTCCCTTTACTTTTCGTGTCTATTTTTCCATTGTATGCCCTTTTAAGATAGCCTGTCTACGTGCCCTTTTTTTTCAGATGGCTGACAAAAAAATGACTCGCTTGACCAAGATGAACGTGGCTAGAAAGTCCAATGAATTTCCTATTCGATCGAGGTACACTTCCTTGATCGACATGATCAACACTCGAGGGGACGAGTACCCGTCTGATGCGCATCTGGACGTGCATGATCATATTACTGCTTTACGGGATCCCAATGAGCTGGAAAAGTTGAGCAGCTGCTTCAAAATCAAGGAATCTTTTAAGCTGGTTCTTGCGGGTCCGGCCGACAGGGCCTGCCAGTGGAAAAAGGACGCACTATGCGTCTATAGGGATACTCTAAGGGCAGGTATCAGACTCCCTTTTCATCCATTCATTCCCTTGTTACTGGCTGATGTGGGCATCAGCCCTTGCCAACTCCCCCCCCCCAATTCTTGGAGGCTTATTCTGTGCTACCTGTCACAATGTGCCAAGCACAAGGTCCCTACTTCTGTTGCTGTTTTCAGGAAAATTTTACAGTTCAAAAACAGCCCTGATAAAAGTCCGGGTTGGGTTTCTCTAAACCAGCGCCCCACTATTCCCCATATTGTGAATGGGAAGTCCATCCCTGACAACAACTTGGGGTGGAAAAAAGATTTTTTGTTCGTCGTTTGGGAGGGTGGAGATTGGGGCACCCTATTTCGGTCGTCTTTTGGGCTGGCCGTCGATGGGAGCCCAAATGATATAACTTTGTCCAAGGAGGAGGCTAGAGCTTTCAACCTCCTTACGCAAGATAATGGGACTTCCCATTCTTGGGACCTTATCCGGGAGACCGTCCTGGTAGAACGCGGCCTCTCGCCCGTCCCTAAGAAAAGTAAGTTCCCTTCCTTACCTTCTTTTTATTTCCGTCATTTTCTATTCCGCTGATTTTTTAACTTACTTCGCTTGTACCAGAGACAACCAGGATGAAGAGGGCTGGAAAGGTCTTTAAAGACCCACGCCTTGGTGACCGCTTCCCTGAGTTCCTCCTTCAAGCAATGGAACCGGGCGAGGAAGGCCCCAGCCAGGTTTTGCGCACCAAGCAGAGGCCAGGGGCCTATTTTCAACCTGCTTGGGGGATCCGGGGCAAGGATTCAATTGTTGGCAGCACGGCGCTGTCCAAGGAATGGTCTAAGCATTCCATCTCCCCGGTGGACTATCAAGACTTTGTCCTTCAACAGGACTTAGAGGGGAATGAGCTTTTCGGAGCCCAGGCTTTAGCGACGATACGTCCTTTTCCTATGCCCTTCATACTTGCCTTTTTACGTTTCTTTTCTCATACTTTTGCTGCTTCTCTTGCAGGCTAACGCCCATTTCCAAGGGGCGATTCACCAAGCTAAGGCTTGGAAGGTTGGCCTGGAGGATGCTAATAAGAAGTTGGAGGAGGCCAACCAGAGAATAGAGGCCCTTGAAGCTCAACTGGCCTCTTCCACTTCTGACCTGGAAACGGCCCGGGCTGAAAATATTATTCTGAAGGCTCAGAAGGATAAAGCTTTTGACGGCTGGATGGACACCCAGGAGTTCAAAGACTTGATGGTGGAGCACGATGCCCTCCTACACCCAGTTAGCTATAAAGAAGGCTGGGATGCTGCTGTGGAGGCCGTCCAAGATGAATTTCCAGAAATCCTTGAGCAGTCCTCCTTTCCTTGCCCTGTGCGAGTTCCGGAGCTTGGGGTTGTTACTGACAAGCTTGTTGATTTGATCAAAGACGGCCCTTCAGGGAGCCCAGGCCACAAGAGGAAAGAACTCGAGTCCAACTCTGGGGAGGAGGAGACTTCTTCCGAAGAAGATTCTGCGCCTGCTGTGAAGAAGGTCAGGGTGGAAGAGCCTCAAAGGGCTGCGCCTCAGAATCCAGTGTCTCCCGCATCATCCAAAGCATCCGAAGGCGGTTCTGATGGAACCTCTACAGGGACTTCTAAGGGGACGACTGAGACGTCCGAGGAGACTTCGGGTAGTGGTTCCTGTTAGGTCCCAATGTGTTTGTAGAAGGGGGGGTTGAATACAAACAGTACCGAATAATCGAATAAAATGCGGAATAAAAAATGTGAAACAAAATTCAAGTTAAATAAAAATATTATTAAACTTGAAAGGTGTTACAACAACTGTATCGATTACAAGGTATTAATCTGAAATTAATTATCACAAATCTAGAATAAATTCGACATGAACTTTTTCTATTTTTGTAATAAAATAGATTCAAATGCTAAACGCAATTTGAGATTAAGTTCTAGGGATTTTGATCCGCTAGATTGATACACAAGAGCAAGATAAAGATTTCTAGTGGATTGGATTTAACTTTACAATCTAGAAATTTAATCTTGAAGTATGCAGATGAAAAGATGAAATATTTCTTCTTGATTTTCTTTTCTGCCTTGTTTCTTGACTTCTGTGTTCTTAATAATAAGTTGCTGCTTCTCTGCTTCTTTTTAAATCAACAAACGAATAGAATTGACTTGGCATGACAATCCTATAGCTGGCAAGACTTTCGGTGAGACAATTGAATGAACTAGCAAGACAATCTGAATGAACTAGCATGACAATCAGAATGAACTAGCAAGACAATCATCCTCCTAGAGTAACTTTCGGTGTGACAATTGAATATGGCCTAGCATGACAATCGGTATGACAATCCTGATTGTCATGCTAGTTCATTTTCAATTGTCTTGCTGATTTAATGCTTGAATTTAATCCAATTAAACTTCTGAAAATTCCTAGAATTAATTCAGAATTAATTAATCAATTAATTCAATTAATAAATAAATTATTCTTCGCAGATATAATTTATTTTCTTAATTAAATTAGATGACTTAATTAATTAATAGAGAATTAATTCTAGTCTTGAGCAGCAACCATTCTTCTGCAAATCTTCTGAAAATCACTGAAAATTATGAATCAATTCCACCACTTCAACGTTGACACTCGATGTACTGTCTGGTTCATGAGTGACTAACTTCCGTGACGTTTCTTCATGTCTTGACTTTGACACTTTGATTTTCTTCAGATTTAATCCTTGTAATTAATGATACTCTGACGAGATCTCTGTCACTCGATTAAATCCACGATCTTGATTTATATCACTGAGGCATGATCAACTTCTTGAACTTCTTCCAGTGAATTAACTCCTCAAGTCTATAGATGAACCTTGTTTCTGAATCCTTTGACAGATATTACTTTGCGAGATCTCTCTGACGGTCGATCCACTATTTACTTATTACATTCTTATTTGAGTTGAGTTGAATCCTCGAATATACAAATAGGCTATAACATATGACTTACAATCTCCCCCTATTTGTTTGTTAGACAATAACACACAAATACCTAGAGGATAACTCAACTAACAAATAAGAAAAAGATATAAACATACATGCAAAGTAAATAGCAGAAAAGTTCTGGATGAGATTTAACATTTTCCAGATTCCAAGTAGATGTTCCTCTAGACTGAACATATCTTCAAGTAGTTCCATCTTCATTTGTACAACCACATTTCCTGTTGAGAAGCCCATATCTCTTGCTTCTCCCCCTATGAGAATCAACTGATTAAAGAAGATCACCTTCGTTTTACCACCTCTCCCGTACAATAGGATCCGCAGATAAAAACCAATGGTACTCCCCTAACAGCTTCTTCCCTTACTAGGAAATCACCTTGTGTTTACCACCTCTCCCGTACAATAGGATCCGTAGTTACAAACAACAATGGTGCAACAACAATGGTGTGGTGTACTGTACATATAGGATCTTTTTCTTCCTCCCTGCTATTTCTCCCCCTTAGTTGAGGAATCCTCCAAACTATTACTTAAGCTTTTATCTCCCCCTTAAAGAAGGAATGTATGCCGTCGTCTGAAGGAGTTCTCATATTTCACTTGGTTGGAAAAGAAATAACAAGTAGTTTCTTTTTCCACCTCACTGTGAGTGTGTGATTCTGTTTAGTGTACCTCACATGTGTTTCACTCTTCTCTCCACTCGTGTTTACACTCATTCTCACAAGTGTATCACTCTTCTCTCATAGCTCCATAATCCAGCTGTACCTGCAAGGAAAATCACCTTAGCCATCCTTAAAGGAGGTCACAGGTGGTGCAATGGGAGTTCACAAATCCCCATCCTTGTTAAACTCGTCAGATAAATCTGAGTCATAATCTACAAGTTGCTAGTTTCCCTTTTAGGGTTCCAGATTTGAATTCTGGGAAGGTAAACAATGATCCAACGATTTTAGCATAAAGATCAAAGTTCCCTTCTAATGTCTGTGAAGACACTTCCTTGTGACTCATCAGGTAATATCTGAATCATTGTCAACAAGTTGCCGATCTGCGCCTATGTCAGATCCACTATCCGCAGATGCATCCAGGGGATTTAAGCCTGGGGAGGTAGACACTGATCACTGACATATGGCTTTTGGATCAGTATCCTCTCCTAACACCTGTAAAGGCAATTGGTCCACTAACGAACCTTGAACAATCGAATCTGACCTTAAAATGGTCGAAACTCTTGTTTCTGTCAACTCATCCTTTGTGTGTGTAACCTCTCCTTGTGCATCAAGAATTGATTATGTTTGAAGTGGTGACACTACATCGGATACCTTGGCCGACAGGCAAAATTCAATAGACTCACCCTGTTGAGAGAATGAATCTAGTAACTGTTTTTGTGCCTTTTCAGCCATTACATCTTTTTGAGAAGATGTATGGGGGCTAGCAGTTGTCTCGGTTTAAATACTACTCATCTATGTAGGAGACAGAGCTACTGGGTTGACTACAGAACCTTCCTTATGTGGTGCACTAGGCACTATCTCCCTCACGCTCATTCATACTACATTTAGTGGTAAGAGAGTGTTGGTTGGTTCTGTTTTTGTGTTTGTCTTTACAGTCTAGGATAGACGTTGTGGGTTTTCAACCTCATGACTGTCAATGAAAGAAAGTCATTGGAGACTGAACCTGTAACACAGAATATATGGTAATAGAGAGAAAATGATTTACAATAGTGATTTCAAAAGATTTTACATGAAATAAGAAATCACTAATGTAGAAAGAAGTTTAATTTTTGTTTTTCAATATGAATGAGTTTTTGATAAAACATTGATCACTTAGGGTAAAGTCTAAGTAATTCTCATTCATGTCAAAAGCTTACAAATATCTGCAACATAATGTTAACAAGATATCATTGACCGATACTTGTCAAGTACTTTAGATACTAATTGTTATGTTGCATAATCAATATACCACTGCACATATAAAACAATATGATTGTGCTTAGTGATAAGAGAGTTATAAATATGACGACTCTACTTATTCATATAAAACTGTAACTGCAGTTAGAGTGCCATACCATGTCCTTGACGATTGCTTGAGCAGTATACTAGTTCATACCAACCTGAAGTGAGATTGTGAAGAAGAAATTGCATAGTCCAATAGATCTGCAGCTGCAAAGTCCATGAACTGTGGTGCATTGACTTCCTCTTTTGACTTACCAATCAGGAGTACACTTGTACACATCTTACTAGAGTACAATTCCAAGTGTAATGTGCAGCAGGTGTCTGATATGTCGTAATATTCTCAAGTCTCGTCACTGGTGCTATATGTTAGATGATGCTTCCTGATAATAACCTAGCACAATATACAAAATTATAATGATAACATTCCCAGCTTGCAAACAGCCATATCCCTCGGATAAACCTTTGCTGTTATCTCCAAAGGTAACCATGGGGCCAGCTTTCTCAACCACATTTGATAGCAGGGCTCTATCTCCGGTCATATGTCTTGATGATCCACTTGTCAAGAATCCACACTACCGGTTACACCTGTATACTGCCCTGCACTTCAAATGGATTAGACCTTCTTCGGAACCCAAACTTGGTTGGGCCCGGCATACTTGTAGAACTGTCCTTTGTCAGACAAAACAACATTTTTAATTTTAATGGTCTCAACATTCTCAATGACTGAACATTTGACCTTGTAAACAGCCTTAACAAATTTCTGTTTAAGCTTAGGCACAAATGTCTCCTTTCTAGCCTTAGAAGGACTAGCAGTCTTAGACCTATCATGCTTCTTGTTATTCACATGCTGACGAGGAGTAGTCTTATCATTAGACACATGCTTACCATTAAAATAAGCATACATCATATTAAAAGCACAAGACATACAATTAGCAACACCACATGCTTTATGAGAGTGATTAACAGCAGGCAATTTATGCATGGTAGACATGGCATTATTGTTATCCAACTCATGTGTGTCTGAGTTAGTCTCAGTTGCTTTCACAACTTTGACTGGAACTTTCGACTCACTTGACTTGGAAACAATCTTCTCATAAGCATGATCCTCAGCACGTATTTCTTCTTGAATAACAGAAGAGGTCGCATCAAATGGTTCAGCAATTGATGCTTTATAGAGGGGTTCATCAACACCCTTAAGCACATGTGGTACTTCCCTCCCTTTAGCACATACATGAGGAGGGGAGTTTATGCCTAATTCTCCAATAGCAGCATTGTAATCATAACCTATTCCAGATGTTTGATTAATAGCTTGCTTACTGTAGAACTCTTTAGCCTTCGAACAAGAATTGAAGTAGGCTCTAACCTTAGTCTCAAGACCGGTGATCTTGTCTTTGAGAATAGTTTCGAGTTTTCTATAACAGTCAACTCTATTCTCTAGAAAAGATACCTGTTCTTTTAATTTGTCTTGATTAATGTGCACAAGTCTTAATTCATTGACCTCTTTCTCAAGGTCTGTGATCTGTAAACTTAACAGTTCATTATCACGACGTGCACAATCTAAGTTACCTCTTAGATGATAAACCATTTCAGCATCAGAAAGTTTTACCTCTATTCTTGATGATGAAGCTTTTCCATCAATAGCCATAAGAGCAAGATTTCCTTCATCTTCATCTTCACTGTCAGTATCATCCCAGCTTCTTCCCTTTGCCAGATAAGCCCTTTCAGAGTTCTTTCTTACTTGCTTTGGCTTCCTACATTCTGTGGCAAAGTGTCCCAACTCATTGCAGTTATAGCATCTAATGGTGCTTCGATCAACCATCCCTGTTTTGTACCCACCACTGCTGGTGTTAGAGGATGAAGATCCACCTTTCTGGAATTTGTTGTAGTTGGACTTGTACTTAAGCTTGGGATTCCTCCTGAATCTGACATGGGAGAATCTCTTGACAATTTGGGCCATTGATTCATCTTCCAATTGCTCCAGCTCTTCCAAGGAATAAAAATCATCACTTGATTGATTTGTAGTAGGAGGATCATATTCTGCTACTAACTCATTTTCCTCACCCTTGGAAAACTGTACCATTCTTTCTAACTGTTGAGATTGTTGTTGTTGTTGACCTTCAGCTACAAGTGCAGTAGATGTGCTGACCATTCTATCCTTCCCGTAGACTTCCTTCTGTTGAATCTGCTCCAACTCATAGGTTTTTAACACTCCATAGAGCCTGTCCAAAGAAATCTCACTCAGATCTCTAGCTTCTCTAATGGCAGTGATTCTATGTTCAAGATGAGCTGGCAGTGTTAAAAGGAACTTTTTGTTGACCTCCCTGATTGAATAATACTTTCCATTGATGTTCAGGTTGTTGATCAACGCATTGTACCTCTCAAACACTTCAGTAATTCCTTCTCCTGGATTTGATTTGAAATGTTCATATTCAGAGGTTAGGATTTCCAACTTGTTCTCCCTAACTTCCTCTGTGCCTTCATTAATCACCTCAATAGTTTCCCACATGTGTTTGGAATTTTTACAGTTCATCACATGTCTGTTCATCAAGGGATCAAGGGAATCAATTAATATTAATTGAAGGCTGGCATCCAAGGAGGCTTCTTCCTTCTCAGCAGGAGTAAAATCTTCAGGCTCTTTTGGATAGGTTCTAGCTTCAGTAGTCACCACACCATCTATTATTACCTCCGGTTCAATAACCATCGGAGTTTTTATACCCTTCTTTAACAAGTTTGAATATTTGGGATTTGCAACTTGTAAAAATAATAGCATCTTCTTCTTCCACATGATATAATTCTCTTTATCAAATTGTGGAATTTTAACGGTTCCAACTTTATGTGAAGTCATTATGAATTTTTGAATAAATAAAAATTCAAGGAGTTGAAAAATCACAAAAGTCTAGGATCTTGATTTGTTCGTTAATCAGAAGGCTCTGATACCAATTGTTAGGTCCCAATGTGTTTGTAGAAGGGGGGGTTGAATACAAACAGTACCGAATAATCGAATAAAATGCGGAATAAAAAATGTGAAACAAAATTCAAGTTAAATAAAAATATTATTAAACTTGAAAGGTGTTACAACAACTGTATCGATTACAAGGTATTAATCTCAAATTAATTATCACAAATCTAGAATAAATTCGACATGAACTTTTTCTATTTTTGTAATAAAATAGATTCAAATGCTAAACGCAATTTGAGATTAAGTTCTAGGGATTTTGATCCGCTAGATTGATACACAAGAGCAAGATAAAGATTTCTAGTGGATTGGATTTAACTTTACAATCTAGAAATTTAATCTTGAAGTATGCAGATGAAAAGATGAAATATTTCTTCTTGATTTTCTTTTCTGCCTTGTTTCTTGACTTCTGTGTTCTTAATAATAAGTTGCTGCTTCTCTGCTTCTTTTTAAATCAACAAACGAATAGAATTGACTTGGCATGACAATCCTATAGCTGGCAAGACTTTCGGTGAGACAATTGAATGAACTAGCAAGACAATCTGAATGAACTAGCATGACAATCAGAATGAACTAGCAAGACAATCATCCTCCTAGAGTAACTTTCAGTGTGACAATTGAATATGGCCTAGCATGACAATCGGTATGACAATCCTGATTGTCATGCTAGTTTATTTTCAATTGTCTTGCTGATTTAATGCTTGAATTTAATCCAATTAAACTTCTGAAAATTCCTAGAATTAATTCAGAATTAATTAATCAATTAATTCAATTAATAAATAAATTATTCTTCGCAGATATAATTTATTTTCTTAATTAAATTAGATGACTTAATTAATTAATAGAGAATTAATTCTAGTCTTGAGCAGCAACCATTCTTCTGCAAATCTTCTGAAAATCACTGAAAATTATGAATCAATTCCACCACTTCAACGTTGACACTCGATGTACTGTCTGGTTCATGAGTGACTAACTTCCGTGACGTTTCTTCATGTCTTGACTTTGACACTTTGATTTTCTTCAGATTTAATCCTTGTAATTAATGATACTCTGACGAGATCTCTGTCACTCGATTAAATCCACGATCTTGATTTATATCACTGAGGCATGATCAACTTCTTGAACTTCTTCCAGTGAATTAACTCCTCAAGTCTATAGATGAACCTTGTTTCTGAATCCTTTGACAGATATTACTTTGCGAGATCTCTCTGACGGTCGATCCACTATTTACTTATTACATTCTTATTTGAGTTGAGTTGAATCCTCGAATATACAAATAGGCTATAACATATGACTTACAGTTCCGAAGAATCCGAGCCTTCCGAGGCCTAAGTTTTTTTATGTATATCTTCTTTCTAGACAATATGTGAACTTTGTTTATGTCAGAACTTGTTACCCTTCGGGGTTATTACATATGCTGCTTTCCTTACTTGCCTCTTTCTACTTTATCTTTACAATACTTAATATGCATTTGAACTTTAAACATCTTTAGATTGAAATAATTTTAAACTCTTTAATATGAAGTCTGGTTTTCCAAAACCTTACATAGCATGGGTTCGACCCTAATCAATAATAACTAGACAATGTAAATTCTACTGGAATATAAAATCCTACGCAAGCAAAGCTTCAAGGTGCTTTTAAACCTACTTGTCACAATGACAAGTGAGAATCGTACTTCGACTATCTTACACGTGATAAACCTTCAGGTTTTGTGCGTGCCAGGTTCTCGGGACTTCAAAACCATCCATAGTCTCCAGCTTGTAGGTTCCTCTACCCTGAACGCTCTTGACTCTGTACGGCCCTTCCCAATTTGGGGCAAGTTTTCCTTTCTATCCTACACCAGAAGCTTCCACTTTCCTTAATACCAAATCTCCTTGCTTGAAGAATCTCTCTTTAACCCTTAGGTTGTAATAAAACGAAGCTTTTTTCTGGTATTCCACTATCTTTGCATGTGTCTCATTTCGCACTTCATCAATTAGATCCAGGGCTAACCTCTGCCCTTCCTCATTTTCTTCTGCATTGAAAACCCGAATCCTTGGAGAGGAATGTGATATCTCCACTAGAACTACTGCTTCTGCCCCATATGCCAACATGAAGGGCGTCGCTCCTGTCGTGACTCTACAGGTAGTCCTATAGGCCCATAATATGGGAAGTATCTCATCCACCCAATTATTTCTTGACTTCTCTATCCTCTTTTTTAGTCCATCCAGGATTATTCGATTTGCTACTTCCGCTTGCCCATTGGCTTGTGGGTGAGCCACAGAGGTGAACCGTAACTCAATTTCATTTTCTTCACAATACTTCTTGAATTCCTCATTGTTGAATTGTGTTCCATTGTCAGTGACGAGGATACGGGGAATTCCATATCGGCACATAATGTTTTCCCACATGAATTGTGCGACCTGCTTAGTTGTGATCTTGGCCAAGGGTTTGGCTTCGATCCACTTGGTGAAATAATCAATGGCTACAATCAGAAACTTCCTTTGTGCCGTGGCCATGGGAAAAGGCCCCAAAATATCCATTCCCCACATAGCAAAAGGAATGGGCGAGTTGATAGAGGTCAGCATCTCGGGGGGTTGTCTAACAACAGGTGCATGCTTCTGACAGCGGTCACATTTCTTCACATATTCTTTGGCATCAGCCATCATTTCTGGCCAATAAAAGCCTAAACGAGTTATCTTATGAGCCAAAGCCCTGCCCCCCAAGTGTTGTCCACAAATGCCTTCATGAACTTCTTTAAGAGCCAAGCGTGCCTCATCGGGCCTGAGACACCTTAAATAAGGAACCACGAAAGATCTTTTGTACATAATCCCATCTATTAAAGAGTACCTTAGTGCGCGAACAGTTAACTTCCGTGCTTCAGCTGCATCGCTTGGCAACCAACCGGTTTGAATGTGAGCCTTAATAGGATCAATCCACGACGTCCCCAGGCCTATAGGAGCCACAAGTTTAACATCTATGCTTCTAGTCTTCAAAACACGGAAGTACACACTTCCTGAACTTTCTTCTATCTCCGATGAAGCAAAATTTGATAATGCATCCGCCTTAGCATTTTCTTCCCTTGGAATGTGCTCAACATGGCACTCATTAAATTGGGTCATCACAGCCCTTACTAGGTGGACATACTTAGCGATCGTATCATCCCTTGCCTCAAATTCTCCCTTTACCTGGGATATGATCAGCTTCGAGTTTCCACGGACCTTTAAGTTTTTGACTCTAAGTGTCCCAGCTAGGCCAAGACCAGCTATCAGGGCTTCATATTCTGCCTCATTGTTTGTGGTTGGGAAGTCTAGCTTCATAGCATACTCAATTAAGAACCCATCAGGGCTTTGCAATACCAATCCTGCTCCACTGGAGTTTGTTTTTGATGCTCCATCAAAATAGAGAACCCAATATTCTTTATACTCTTTCTCCTTATCATCCTTCTCTCTATCCCCATTATCGACTCCCATATCTTGTGGTATGGTATCTTCCTGCCCCCCGACTTCTTGGTTGGGTATGGTGCATTCCACCACGAAGTCAGCTAGTGCCTGGGCTTTTATTGCCGTTCGCGGCTTATACTTGAGATCGAACTCTCCCAACTCTATCGCCCACTTAATCAATCTCCCACTTGCCTTGGGACTGTGAATGATATTTCTCAGTGGCTGATTTGTTAGCACCTCAATCTGATGAGCCTGGAAGTAAGGACGCAGTTTTCTCGAAGCCATTACCAAGGCTAGAGCAAATTTCTCAATAGTTGAATAATTCAATTAAGCACCATGCAGAATTTTGCTGACATAATATACGGGTTTCTGGACTTTCAGCTCCTCCTTAACCAACACTGCCTCAAGGCGCTCTCTGAAACAGCCAAGTACAAGAATAAAACTTCATTCAAAGATGGCTTGGCCAACAACGGGGCCTGCGCCATATATTTCTTCAATTCTTTGAAAGCCTTCTGATTTTCCTCACTCCATACAAAGTCCTTAATATTTTTTAGTGACTTAAAGAATGATAGGCACTTGTCTCCTGACTTGGAGATGAATCGTCCCAGCGCAGCAACCCTTCCTGTGAGCTTCTGAACATCCTTGACAGTTTTTGGTGGTTCCATGTCCAGGATCGCCTTTATTTTATCGGGGTTAGCCTCAATTCCTCTCTTTGAGACCATCAATCCCAAGAATTTCCCAGATCCTACTCCGAAGGCACACTTCGTAGGATTCAACATCATCTTGTGGTACCTCAGGACCTCAAAAGCTTCCCTCAAATGGGTTATATGATCAGTTTTTACTAGACTCTTGACTAACATGTCATCAACATAGACTTCCATAGTCTTTCCAATAAGGTCTTTAAAAATTTTATTTACCAACCTTTGATAGGTGGCTCCTGCATTCTTAAGACCAAATGCCATAACAAGATAACAATAAACACCAAAGTCAGTGATGAATGATACCTTTGGAATGTCATCCTTATGCATTTTAATCTGGTTGTATCCGCTAAATCCATCCATGAAACTCAGCATCTCATGCCCAGCAGTGGCATCAATCAAAGTATCAATCCTTGGCAATGGAAAACAGTCTTTAGGGCATGCATCATTCAGGTCAGTGAAGTCTATACACATCCTCTACTTCCCATTAGCCTTCTTTACCATTACAGGGTTTGCCAACCATTCCGGAAATTGAATCTCCTCAATGAAACGAGCCTCTAAGAGCTTTTCTACTTCCTGTTTTATAGCCTCTTGTCTTTCTGGGGCAAAATTTCTTTTCTTTTGTTTTACTGTCTTCCGGCTTGGATCCACGTTTAACATGTGAGTAATCAATTCCGGGTCTATGCCTGGCATATCAGCTGCTGACCATGCAAACACATCACTATTTTCTTGCAAAAATTTCACCAACTGCCCTCTAAGGGGCTCCTCTAATGTGGCTCCAATGAAATGCAGTTGTACCTCCAAAGATCGTGTTTATCACAGGTCCTCGAGGGCGTCGCGGTCCTCCAAAAATTGCATTTATAACCGGCCCTCTAGGTTGGGGATTCCGCCCCTGATCATCTTGGTCCCTCCTATGATCTTCAAAGTTCTTCCTTCCATTTTATTTCTGTCCCCTCCATCTCCAGTATACTTATTCAATCTTCCTTTTCGAATCAAAAACTCAATTTCGTCTTTCAACTGCCTACACTCATCGGTGTCATGGCCAACATCCTTGTGAGACCTGCAATACTTGCTCTTATCTAGCTTGGCGGGATCAGTCTTCAAGGGCTTAGGCCAGCGAATATCTCTATCTTTCTCAATCTCCATCAAAATCTGACTTCTAGGAGCATTCAGTTTAGCGTATTCAGTGAACTTTTGCCCAGGTCCTCCCTTCTTGGGGGTTGAATCAGGGTTTTGTTCGGTTCTAGGATATTTGTCCTTTGCAATATATTCTAAATCAGTTTTCCGCTTCTTGCCTCCAGTGGGCTCATTACTTACTACGGTCTTCCTCATACTTTCTTCAACCTTGATATACTTCCCTGCCCTCTCTTGGAGCTGCAACATGCTTTCAGGGGGACGTTTGGCCAATGACATCTTAAAAAACTCGTCCCTAGTTCCTTGTTGCAGTGCTATCATGGCTACCTTATCATCAAGGTCCGGGACTTTTAAAGCCTCCTTTGTGAAACGATTCAGGTAATCTCTCAAGGATTCCTTAGCTCCCTGCACAAGACTCATAAGAGATGCTGAACTTTTCTCATGGACTCTTCCACTGATGAATTGCTTAATAAAAGCCTGACTTAATTCTCTGAATGATCCAATAGAGTTTGGGGGCAAGCGACTGTACCATCTTTGAGCCATACCCGACAGGGTTTGAGGGAAGGCCCGACACTCTATAGCATCATTCACGGGTTGCAGCAGCAGTGCATTAGAGAATGTCCTAACATGATTAGCGGGGTCTCCCGTGCCATCATAGGCTTTGATAGTGGGCATCTTGAATTTCCTTGAGATATGGGCATTCATTATCTCTTCTGTGAAGGGTGGAGTTGGATCATCAGGATCTCCAAGGGGAAGGAGATTGCTTGGATCAGTTCTTGGGACGACAGCCCTTCTTCGTACCGGACCATCCAGGTCTATGACAGGAGGAGGATTTCTCCCCCTAGGATGTATCTGGGGTCTGGTGGCCTGGTGAGCCTCCAAATCACGCCTCAGCCTTTGGATCTCAGCCTCATGAGCCCTGATCCTTTCCTGCACTTCTTGGGGATTCGCCCCTGGGGTGCTTTGACGGCGTTGCTTTCCATCGGCCATTGGCTCTTTTCCAGGACGCCTCCTTCTCGGGGCCACTTCATCATCCGAAGATTCGGAGTCTCTCTCAGTATAAGGACCAGAAAATTCCCGATCCTCGGGGATAGGAGCCAAACCTCGTATATAGGGGGGCGACTGCCCTCGTGCTTCACTTCGCCCAACATATCCACTTCCTCCAACCTCAGGGTGAAGGGGCATCCCATAAGGGGGGTTAGTAGTAATAATAGTTGAATATTCATACCCGACGGGTCGAGAATTCACAGGTACATGTACTTGTTGAACTTGAGGATTCGTACCTTGAATAGTCGGGGGAGTTGTCCCTTGTGGCTGAGGTTGAGTTGCCCCTATCTGGGCTTCCCCTTGAGTAGATGCATAAGTTGAATGGGGAGGAATCTCCACGGTTGACGAAATCACCTGGGTTGTCCCTGATGGTGTTCCTTCCTCTAGAGCTCTAATTGTTCTCCGTGTTCTCGCCATGGTTGTTGTTGTGCCTTCCCACAGACGGTGCCAAATGTTGTGGATAAAAAACTAAGGTTATTATTTGCTGTATTTATTACTAAGATTCGGGAGCTCAAGGCCTTTAATGGTTGCTCTCGTGTTTCGTAGCTTAATTCTGCCTTTACGAGATGCCTACGTATCTCTATGAATTAGAGAATCAAGCCAAAAAATATAGTTCTGATGTGTGGGGTGAGGCCCCTTATATAGATGTTGGGAGTCCTTGAATTGGACTTGGTATAGGAGACTTGGTGGGCAAGTCTCATAATTAGAATGGACTTTGGAGTCCTAGATAGTAGGAAACTGATTCCTTATCCTTTTAGGTCCCTTTGAGGCTAATCTGTAAGGATTTATATCCTTATCGGGACTCTTCTCAATAGCTGATTTTTCCCTTATTAATTAATTACGAAATTAATTAATAATCAGGGTTTTTGGGCCTTCTTTGTTTCATCAGGCCTGATCTGGTCCATCAGGCCTGATCAGCATGTTAACCTTTCTGGTCTGAATATCATACATCTTCTTATTGGGCCCAACAACCTATACCTTGCAATATTTAATTATACAATCAGGATTTATTTATCCCTATCAATCACTTACAATAAAGTTATGTTAGCACAAGGTCTTTTTAGATTCTGGAAAAAGTTTAAAGCAAAATAATGCATGAAATTAAATGAAAATCATTTTTGTATATGATATATGTTGGGTTGTGCCGCTCTCTAACCTTGCCTAACCACATCTAACATTCTAGCAAGACAACATAGACGCAAAGTAGCTCTTTATAATCACCTAAATGATCAAGTAAAATGAATTACAATCATCAATAAATCAATATTTGTCAATCATGTTGCTCTTTAGCTCTAATCTAGCCTTTCTTCTCCAGCTTTTTGATATAACAAAAGCTTTATAAAAGAACACCCAGAACCGCATTAACTTCAAAGTAACTTAGATATGTTCTATAATTAGGAAGAAAAAATAAAAACTTTGATATTCTTTACATACTTTGTGCATATACAAAAACAACTTCTGCTCATTCATTACCCTCATAAAGTAGAATCTTATAGTTCAAAAACTTGTGTTTAGGGAAAAATGAAAGTCTGTTTCCCTAATTCAAATCCATTTGTGACAAAAAAAATAAAAAGTGGAGTTTAAATTTCAAATCAAATGATTTTAACTGTAATACCATGTTATATTTAGGTAATTTTACATTTCACCACTATTTACCATGTACCCAACAGAGAAATATTTCAATGAAGTTGTGGTTTCAACGACCTAACTAAAGCATAAGTTCAATATGCTTATAAATATGCATGCCTGTATACGTGTCTATAGCAAAGAGTTGCAGGTTATTCGAAGTATTTTACCATTTCTAGTTGAGGAATTCTAAGACCTGGTAAACCTGTTATGTGCATATATAATGACAAAGACAACAACGCAATGATCAACATAATATTAACAGATTAATAGGCAAAAAATTGCAAACATTAACTTATATGTATAAAGGCTAGAGGCAAGAAAAAAAATTGAACAGAGTGTAAAATATGAACACAAAATGGCATCTATACCGGAATATCAGAATCGAGGATAAGATATTAATGTCCCTCATCACATTTTAATTAAGGAACTTAATGGCAAATTGACATTAATAAGTCCATTACTTAAACCTACTATATGTGTTGCACTCTGACCTAAGACGACAATGAATTTATATTTGCATAACAATTTTGGTTGCACAAAAATTATTAAAAAAGAGTTGCATCAAAAGAATGCATGGTAGAGTGCTGAATTAAGTGCTATATCGGCATAAATTTTGCATTAATGGAAAATAGTGTTTAATTAAGTGTTATACTGTCATTTATTTTGTGGTATAATTGCACGACATCTACACTATACAGTTTCAAAATATCACAACCATATATAGTGAAATTGAGCCTTAACTTTGAGCAACCTAAAATTTTATACTGAATAAAATTAAGGCTTATTAACCTTTTGGCCCCTAAAGTTTATATGTTTGTACCTATCAGACCCCGAATTCTGTGGGCGTACCCATAAAACCCCAAAGTATGTACTTACATACCTTTTAGCCCCTAACCCGATATTATAATAAAAACGTTACAAATCGGATGGGCAAAGCTGTCTTTTCATATTGGCATTCCCTCCAAAATGAAGAGAACTCTCCCGCCAAACCTCATAGCCCCTGTGGTTATATATGTATACAAATATGTATGTATTAGCTGATGTTTTATTAAAGGAGTAAAGAAAATGAAACCTAATTGTTGGTGTGGAAGAGCAGCAATGCTAAGAACTTCTTGGACGGACGCAAATCCGGGAAGGCGATTCTGGGGTTGTTTCCGTTTCATGGTAAATATCGATGTAAATATCAATTTCTTGTATATGGGTTAAGGATAATCATAAATCTTTATGAAATTGCAGGAGGATCGGAGAAATTCATTCAACTTTCATTTATGGTTTGACCCTCCTATGTGCCAAAGGTCAAGAATGATTATTCCCGGGCTGCTGAGAAAAATAGATAAACTAGAAGATGATTTGGGAAAACATGAGGCTGCTGTTGAAAAGAAAGCGAATAAGAGAAGCCCTATTTTGTATTATGTAGTCATAATATTATTAGTGTGGGTGTTCGTAGTGCTGAACAAAGAAATGGAGTCGATGCCGAAAGGATATGAATTACCTAAGTAAAGCTTTGTAGTAGTGAATAATGAGTACCATGTATGACTATGTACTACTTTTGGCATCTATGTAATGAGAAGCAATAAGGAATGAAATGAAAATATTTGCAAAACAAATTACTTCCATTACTACATAATTTAACAAGTTCAAAAGCACAAATTGATTCAGAATTTAACAAGTTCAAAGCAAAATAAAGTCTGAACTGCAAAACAAAGTGCATAACATTACATAGATTTTCAATAATATAGGTTCCTCATGGATCCTTTTTTTCCTTAGTTGCTGAAGGGCCTACTGCTTTTTTGTCATTCTTTATCTTTTATAGTGCTTCTTCCAGAGCTCTAGGTGTGATTACACTTCTACCATGAGATAAAAAAGGTGCAGATTTGAGTTCTGTTTTTCCAACAATTGTTTTGTATTGCTTCACTGGTGGTACTTGTTTCCCAAATTTCATTGGACCAGTGTATGAGTTATGCTCAACTGGTGTGTTAACCTTTGTAGATGGATCCTCATCAAGACAGACTGGAGTGTCTTCTGTGTTTTTGAACCTCCCAAAGGTTATTTTAATGTACAACCTATTACTCCTTATTGGTGCCAAATCTGTAGCAACAACAGCTGGGGTCTTTCTTTTAAGATTATTTCCTCCAATGTTCAACCTCTCAACAGGTTTCCTCTCTTGATCAATCTTGTCTTGCATTTCTTTTTTAATCTTCTTTCTGGTGGCCTCCTCTTAACTCTCAAGCATTATACCCTTACCCTTGTCTGTTACATTCTTCACAGTTGGATCCATGACCTTTTCTGTGCAACCCTTCTGCTTTTGTTTCAGTTGTTGAATTTTCCTAGCAGCAACCATGATAGGGGAGTGAATAGTAGTTGTTAGTCCTAACCTTCTGACTTTCAATTTTTGAATCATTCTTGCAGCAACAGCTATAGGTGCATCATCCTCATCATCTACAGTTTGGCTTGGTTGTGTCATTGGTGGCCCTTCATCAGGAAAATCCAAGAGCATCTCATTGTGCTCATCAAGTCCTCTGCCTTCAATTTGATTGTAGGTTTCTTGAATTTCTTCTTCATCAGTTGGATTTACATCAACCAAGGGGTTAGGTTCAATGGGAGCTTCAGTTTGAGGATGTAGTTTGGGACATGTACTCCTGTTATGTCCCACTTGGTGACACTCACCACACCTACAAATGTTCAAATAGAAGTTAGTACACATAATGTGCAAACAAATAAGAACTTCAGATTTGCAAGAGTTTTTCATTCATTACCTCACACTTGCTTGAGTAGTCCTGCTCAAAATTCTAACTCCATTATGTTCTTTCTCAATGATAACTGGCATCTCAGGCCTTCTCTTCTTTGTTGGCCGTCCTGGTTGCTTCTCCACTGTGGGGGGTCTCATAAAAATATTGTGCTTTTACCAGGAACTGTGTCCATTCATAGGGAAAATATAATCCTTCTGAAGGTCCTGCCATTAACTGCAGAAATGGAATCAATACATAGATCTTGTATTAAACTCCACTTAATCTAAAAAAAAATTAATAATTGAACAAATGAAGAAGTAGTACCTGGGTCTAACTCAATCTCAACAGTGGAGTTGGGATTTCTCTTGAGTAACTCAGATTTATAATCCCACAGTTTCTCAAACTGTTCCTCAAGGGTGCCATTAATGATCCTCATGCACTTTCTCCTAGCTTTTCTCAAAATATGGTCCTTGAACTCAATCTGCAAATCTTTCAAGACAGTTTGCCAAAGGCCTTAATTGGTCAGTTGGGATTGATTCTGAACTCAGGAAGGTATTTTTTAGCTAAATACCCAGAATTTATTAGGGGCAACCCAACTTGCTCTCTGGCACATGTATGGTCTGCAAAGGGGATTTAATACACTAATAAATAAAGAAAATAGTGTATTAAAAGGTGCATTGTAACAGTTAAAAATTGTACCTGGTCCCACTTTTTTAATTTGCATGCTTTTGTCAAAGTTGAGTGAAGCAACTAATATCCAAGGACATGGTGGTTTGCACACAGCCCTAACCCTCCTTCTGTCACTTTTCACAAACTTGATCATCCTACCCTCACTAGAAGAATGCTTCATAATTGCCTCTCTGGCTTCTATGTGATTTTTGAATACCAAACCAACTCTCCATTTAGGATCATCTGTCTCTTTGTACACTGGAAAAGCTTTCCTTCTTCTCTGAGTTTGATTGTCTTCATCACTGTCATTGCCTTGCAAGCTCTGAAGATCATTACTGTCTCCCTCACTTTCAGACTCCCTCTCCACCACTATTTCCTTACTAAGGCCAAGTCTCTTCCTAAGTCTACCTACCCATTCCACTTCTTCATCAATATTGATAGTAAACAGCATGTCATCATCTGTCATGGAGTAATCACTATCCACAAAGTCATAAACATCAATTTCATCAGTCCAATCTCCTACATCATTACTAGCATCCCCTTCACTCCCATTAATATTTTCATCTTCAATTCCTACAAATTCATCCTCATTGGAATGATGAACATAAACATCTATATTGTTATCATTATCTAAGGCATATGATCTCATACAATTCACATCACACTGAGTTTGTATTAACACTAACCCAACTTCTAAATCTCTCCTAGGCAGCCTATAATACAGAGAACTATGCCCACCATAACCTAATGCCTTAGTCCACCCTCTAAGATTATCCAAAGTAACTTCATTAAGGTCCCAGAAATGGTAAATAGTAACTTTTCCCCCACATATTCAGTCCTGGACAATCTCTTTAACTTTCCCCCATGAAACAAAGACATACTAATAACATCCTCACCTTCAATACAGAAAAAAATGTTATACCTAACATTTTAAACAAATCAAAACATGCATCCCATTTTAAACAAACAACAACTGGGTTATCAAAATTCAAGCTTAAACATACATCGATACATTAATAATCAAAGTTTAAAGCTTAAACATTAATAATCGATACATTAATTGATACATCAAAAAACAGATCACAAATAACCAATACATACAATTAAAACATAATATAAGGGAAAGAGAAGTACCTCCAGAGCTCTCATCACCACCCACCATTGAATTCCACGACTGAGAGTTCCTAATCGCCGGTGATTTCCAATAACAGCTCTCAAATTTCTCAATTTTGTATTATGGGCAATGTTTAGGGTTGAAAGAGTATATGAAACATGAAACGTCACAGGTTTGATGTGAAAAGACAGTTTTGCCCATCCGATTTATAACGTTTTTATTATAATATCGGGTTAGGGGCTAAAAGGTATGTAAGTACATACCTTGGGGTTTTATGGGTATGCCCACAGAATTCGGGGGCTGATAGGTACAAACACATAACTTCAGGGGCCAAAAGGTTAATAAGCCTAAAATTAAATCCACAAATATCGTTCTAAAAAGAGACAATAGAGTTAAAGACATGAATTATAATTTAAATTATCAATTTTAAAATGAACGGAAATTCAGGATAAATGAAAATAGCTACCGGGGAGGCTGCCAAGTCAGATGCCTGAGATCTTCCTTCATAGATTCACTTGAAATATCTGCAGCAAAAAGGATCACATATTTTTAATCAAACAAAAAAAAGTATACTCAAATAACCAGCACAAACGGGTGTTGCAGTTCAATTATTTAACACTCGCCAGTTTTAACATTAAAACATCTACGAAATCTTAGTAGCTTGATTGCTAGCTTGATACATAACAAAAAAATCATGATATACTCTACCATGATATACTCTACTATTGAGACTGCTCCAAAGAATATATACAACCCCGAAAAACACTTTTTTATAGATTCTATTATATCACTATGAATCTTCTCAAGTTCTTTAGCGCAAAATATAAAAGTCTAAATGAATGAAAATTCAGGGAAAATAAATAGCTACCCGGAAGGCTACCACGTCAAATGCCTAAGACCCTCCTTTATAGATTTACTTGAAATTGAAATATATGTAGCAAAAAGATCGCATATTTTTAATCAAACAAAAAAACTATCTTACTGCTCCAAAGAATATATACAACCTCCACAAACACTTTTCTAGCTTCTATTATACGACCTCGACAAAAAATTATTCTAGCTTCTAGTGTATCACCTGTTAGGTCACACACACTGTAAAAGGGGGTTGAATACAGTGTTTACTACAATCAAATCGAATTAAAGAACTCAAGTAACAGAAAACAGATTTTATTCAACACAATAAACTCTGTTACAATATGGAACTGTCCTCTCTCAGTGATGAACAAATTATCACGAGAGCTGTTAGGGTTACAATGAATAATATTTTCGATAATGATAACACTTATAGTGTAAACCCTATACCTGTGTTTATATACTACACAGTTACAAGATAATCTTCTAATTGATATCAAATACAATTCTTCTTCCTAAAATATATCAATCAGTTATCTTTTCTTCCAAGTATTCTATTCTTCATAGAATTCCTTCTCCATGCATATCTCTTCTTATGTTTGTCTCGATCTTCTTTCCTTTCAATATGCCGCCTTCCTTATCTGAAAGTCTCCTTAAGTCCTGATATTATCTCCTGATAAATATCTCCTGATAACTTAAGTTCTGATAACTTAAGTTCTGATATCTTAAGTTCTGACTTCAGTATAAGTACTGATTTCCAGTTAAGTACTGATTTGTCCTGTTAAGTAAGATCTGAAAACTAAACACAAATTATATTAGACATGACATCACAAATATATCTAACAATCTCCCCCAAATTGTAAATTAGCATAATATACAAGTTTAACAGATATTTGATGATGTCAAAAATATTAAGTACAAATGCATGATAATTTGACTAGATAACTGCAACTTATAATCCTTTCAGCTTTACCATCCTTAAGATCTAATATCAGCTTCAGTCTGTATACACTTCAGAATTTAAGCAGTTGTAGATCTTCGACTTGGCTTCAATTTCTAATCTCTATGATGTCAGGAGTTGTTCTAGAGATAGTTCTTCAAAAGACATCTCTCAACATATTCAAGTTCATTGACCATCCTCCTTTTAGCATTTTTCAATTCAGCTGTATCTTCACCAGTTTGAAAAATAGCTGCTCTGAGATCATTTATCTTAGCTTTCCTTATGTCCTGATCAAGTCTGATCAGATATGCTTTGTCAGACTCTAGATTGAATTCCACAGCCTTATAACCCAGAAAAGTAGTTATGATCTTAGCAGTGTTAGGCTTCATTTCAACAATATCACCTTTGTGATCTCTGTACTTGGGAAAGTATGGACTGTCGGACTTTACAGAGTAAAGCTTCTTCTGTCTTTGAATTTGTGACTTTAAATAACTTGCAACACCATCTGTTAATCTATTTTTTACTTGAAGTAAAAATAGAACATGTTCCAGTTCTTCAAAATACTTTAGTGGAATAGCATTCTTCCTGATCTGGAATACCCTACCATCTGTCATAAAATATAAAATGATGTGTTCTTTCAAAACAGAATGGTAAACCATTTGTACAGATTCAAGTTGATTCAATCTTTCAGGAGTTGCTCCTACTCCTGGTTCACTTAAGGAAGTTGGATCATTGGTAGTGTTGTGTATTCTCCTTTCATCAGAACAACCCATTCAGATTTATCTCTTGCTTCCTTTCCTGTAACAACTCTTGCTTCAAAACCACTTGTTGTAGTCTTCAAAGGTTGAGTCTGTTGAGCTTTGGTGAATCCTGGTAGGAGTATCTTTGAAGGTTTAACATGAGCAATGTCAGAGGTTTCCTTTTCCTTAACTTCTGATATCAAGTCAACTTGAGCTATATCAGAGGTTGTTTGCTTCACTGTAATATCAGAACTTACTACATCTTGACTCTGAACAACATGAGCCATGTCAGAGGTTGTTTGAGAAATATTCTTTTTCATCAAAGTAAGACTAGCATCTTCTTCATCAATTATTTCTTCATCCATGACTGGCATATAAACCTTTACAGGTTCATCAACTTTTTCTTTGCCCTTGGACCTTGGATCTACTTCCACTTGTGATTTAGCTTTGGTTACCTCAGAATTTGTTCTTTCCTTTATCACAATACCCTTAAGCTTTGGAAGTTTCTTTTCAACAACAGAAGCTTTAGATTTTGTCTTGACACTTTCTGCTTTGAGTCTAGCTTCTTCTTCCTTTAGACTCTCAAAGTCCATTCCTGGATTTTCTTTAAGAAATAATTTCTTTGAAAATTCTTTATCAAGTTCCAGATGTTCACCAGAACTTATCCTTTTACCAGTATCAGAACTTATTCTTCACCCAGGATCAGAACTTGTTCCTTGGCTTGTAATTCTAGCTTTACTTGATGAGAATCCTTTGCCTTGACATTGACCTCTACCCTTATCAGAGTTTCCCTGGTCATCATTTCCATCATCCTTTCCCTTCAGTGTCTAAATAGATTTGCATTTGGACTTAATCACTTTCTCCCCCTTTTTGGCATCAGCAGGTAAAAGAAGAGAGACAAGCAATTCCACTGAGGATTGGATCTCATTGAGTTGAGTTTGATGAGAAGCTTGATTTTTAGAATTTCATCAATCTGAGTTTGTTGCTTCTCCTGAGTTTTCTCAATGTAGTCAATTCTGTCAAAGGCAGGCTTGAAAAATCTGTTCTTTTCAAGTTTCACATTCATATCTTGCTGGATCAAGGTTTCTTGAATTTTATTCACCTTGGCATGAGGTTTTGAGTGTTGACCTTGAAGGTGCCTAGTACTCAATGCAGTAACTCTCATCTGTGCCTTAAAATCATCATTTATCAGCATTTTATCAGCTTTTGCCAGATGCTCAGCAAGAATCTTTTCAGAAGGAACAAAACTAACTGTGTTCCATTCCTTAGTCCACTCCTTTCCTCTAGGAGTTTCACTCCAAGGTACTGGTGCTTCCCCTCTAACAAACTTCTTGACTAAATCAGCTTTATTAATTATTTATTGAGGTGCATGTCCTGATGGACCAGCTGCATCAACATCTAGATTAG
Source organism: Apium graveolens (assembly GCF_009905375.1). Lineage (NCBI taxonomy): Eukaryota > Viridiplantae > Streptophyta > Magnoliopsida > Apiales > Apiaceae > Apium > Apium graveolens. Next base: position 134,153,799 of record NC_133651.1, read on the forward strand.
TAGCAGCTTCACCAGTAGTTTCCGCATTATCAGCATCAGAACTTATAGATCCAGCAGTATCAACATCCTCTGATAGAATAGCAGTATGTGAGGCAATCGAGGTTTCAAAATCATCCTCTAAATTATGATCTGCAGCTAAGTTCTGATCAACAGCCAAATCTTGATGCCCACCTAAAGTCTGATTTTCATCATCCAAATTCTTATTTGGTGTAGTTGGAACATCTTCATTGAAATCAGCATCTTGAATTGGTGTTGTTGGTGGAGTGAGTTGAGTTTGTGGAGCTTCCAAGTACAGAACCTCAGGCACAATCATGTTATGAATATCAATTTCAGCACTTGTACCTGGGTGTTCAGTATGTACTTGTTCAATTATAGGTGACACAGGAGGTGTAGGCACTCTGTCTTGAGCAGTTTCTGGTTGTGCAGAAGGAAGTGATTCAATAACAATTGGTTCTGTTGGGATCAGAGATTCCTGACCCCCTTTCTTAGCTGCTTCCTCATCTTCTGAATCTGACTCAACTATGTCCCCGTGAGCTCTTTGCTTTTTCATTTTCTTCAAGGGTGGAGACACTGTAGGAGCTTTATCATCAGGATTTAGCTTTCTAAGCCTTTTGAGAGGCCTAGAACTCCCAGTTACAGTATCTTTTTGAGAAGAGACCTTCTCAGCTTCTACAACAACAAGTTCTGAAATGGGAACCTGTTCCTCAGTATCTGACTCATCTCTCAGAATAATTCTCCTCCTCTTCTGCTAAGACTGAGGTACATTCTTTGTCCTCTTTGGTCTTGAAGATGAAGGCTTCACTGGATGTTCTGATGGTTGTGGTTCTGAAGTTTGAGGTGGTTGTGTGGAGGTGGTAGGTGCTGATGGTTGAAGTTCTGATGGTTGGACATCAGGATATAGTTCAGTGTATTTAACTGGATCATAGGTTATTAAGGCTTGTTTGACAGATAAAGGAACTTGGAGGGGTCTTAACACAGCCTTCTTATTATCAGTAGATAATAAGTCATTAAAAGCTCTTTTAGCTAGTTTGAATGATGGAATTAATTCACTAGCTGATTAGGGCTTATCATCACAACAAAAACTATAAATAAGCTGACAGAATCTAGCAAAGTAAATAGTATTTCTGTCTTCTGTCATTCTATCCCCAGTGAAACCTAAGACAACACTTGCATAATCAAAATCAGTTTGATTAATGAGAGCATACCCGATTTGTTGGCTGAATATGAGGATTGCATCGAAATTAGAACATTTGTTTGCAAAAGCCTTGGTTATGCAGTCAAAGAAGAAACTCCAGTCCCTCCTTATGTAAGATCTCTTCAACTGACCCAGCTTTGCCAATGTCCTCTCATACCCCAGACTGGCCATCATGTTTTGAAGAATTGGCTCCTCAACAGTAGAATAAACACAGTTCTCAAGCAGCTGTAGTGCTTGTCGAACCGTGGTCAATGTCACGACATGCTCATCCTCCCCTGATGAAAAAATAATACTCGGGGACCCTTGAGCACCACCATCATCATATACTCCGCTTCTCCAGAACTCCAGCACTTGAGTACCAGAGACGGCATCAGGTTGGGTCAACGCGTACCCAATATCAGAACTAGTAAGAAAGTCCTGAATGCAGTGAAGTTCTGATGGGGCTTCAGCCTTGCTAAGAATAGCGGAGAAGTTATTAGGAACAAACTTAGCCCCATCGAAAATTACGTCTTTTGGTGCCATCTCTGTAAGAAATTAAGTGAGTAAGAGAATGTTTGTAAAGTGTTTGTGAAAAGTCCTGAGAGAAAAACAACTTCAGAAAATAAGAGAGAGAGAGAGAGAGAGAAAGAAAGTAAAAGAGATTTAGAATAGAAAAGTAAGTAAAAGATGAGAAAATCTTTTATCTCTCATATATATACTCTCTCCACTCAACAGTTGTATTTTTGAAGCATGGGATACACTTTACACCTGGCACCATGTGAACAGTCAATAAACGGATAGAGAAGTAGTTAATGGGCACGTAAAATAAGCAATAATTACCGTGCACATGCAATTTTTCAGGACATACATGTTAACCACTAACCCATAATGATTATGACTGATTTATCTTACATAAACTAATATTCTGTAAAAATATGACCGCTCATGTAATGACCAAAAATAAACCAAATAAATAAATACTGTCACGTCAGCATCAGAACTTGATTATTATCAGAATTTAAAAGTCATCAGAATATGGCTCCTTTACTCGAAAAGTGAATGTTTATTCCTGTAATTCTTTACACAAATACTGATATGGGTTCAACATAATTTAATCATCAGAACTTCCATCGGAACTTGTCCTCAGAATTTATGCAACTAATACTTAAATTGTTCATCTAAAACAACATTTATCACCACAGTAATTTTCATCATTCATATGGAGTGTATGTGTATGCAATAAGCTAAATATCAGACAAAGAGTAAAGTCTGATTCACTTTAGTACATCTTAGAAATAAGGCATAACTAAGAACTTTGCTCAAAATATGTCATTATTCTGAAGTCTACTATAGAATGAGTTCATGCATGAGTCCACCTCAACTGTTTTGTGCTCATTTTATGCATCTTTTGAAATTCCTTTTTACAGTGGCTTCTCAGTGTAAGTGAGTCACGACTGCTTATCAGAATTTATGTTGTTATCAGAGTATTTCTCCAGTAATCAGAGAATGTGAAAAGTCACCAAGAAAATTTTATGTTGCTTTTTCTAATGCATATTACTTAATACCAGCAATGCACTTGGGTCTTCCCTTCCATATTTTTACTCTAGATCTCAAAGGAGTACCTGATATTTATTTCTTTTTTTTTCTTTTGATAAGTGAGGCTTATCAGCACTTAGTACATCCATCAGATTTACTAACATCAAAACTTAACAGATAAGAAGCACTATTCTAGTTTTTGACTTAGTAATAAGATACACAAAGTAAACTTTAACTAAGCTCAATATCAGAATTTGCTTGTGTCAAAAGATTTCCACATAAACAATTACTTCAAACATGGGATCTTTAGTATATTAAAGACTACTAGGTCAGCATCTAGCACAGTTATCCTCATTGGATTGAATAGTCACAGAAACATTCATATCACTATCGGAGTTCAGAAATTCACATCAGACAACAATCAGCATTAAGCAAATTTCAATTTAAGCACAAAATACACAAAGATAGTAATATCTGTAAATACTGATCATAAATTATGATGTATCAGAACATAAACTAAGCAGATTTAGAGAAAGAACCTAAAACCATTCCAAGTTCATTTACCAATCTTGTACCTTCATCCACATGTTCCCTTATGAAGTGGTACCTAATGCTGATGTGCTTTGTCATTGAGTGTTGAACTGGATTACCTGTCATAGCAATAACACTTTGATTATTATAGTAAATAGGGATTTTAGAAAATTCTAACCCATAATCCAGTAACTGATTCTTCATCCAAAGAATCTATGCACAACAGCTTCCTGCAGCAATGTATTCTGCTTCTGCAGTTGATGTGGAAATTGACTTCAGTTTCTTGCTAAACCAAGAAACCAATCTGCCTCCAAGAAATTGGCCGCTTCCACTTGTGCTTTTCCTGTAAATTTTGCATCCTGCAAAACTGCATCTGAGTAACCTATTAGCTTAAAGTCTGATTCTCTAGGATACCATAATCCCAGATCAGCTATACCCTTAAGGTACTTGAAAATTCTTTTCACAGCTATTAAGTGAGGTTCTCTTGGATCTGCTTGAAATCTCGCACAAAGACATGTAGCATACATGATATCAGGTCTACTTGCAGTTAGATAGAGTAGTGAGCCAATCATACATCTGTAATCAGTAATATCTACTGATTTACCAGTATCTTTATCCAATTTTGTTGCAGTGGCCATAGGAGTGGATGCACTTGAACAATCTTGCATTCCAAACTTCTTCAACAAATTTCTGGTGTACTTAGATTGACAAATAAAAGTTCCTTCTTCATTCTGCTTACCTTGAAGGCCCAGAAAATAGCTAAGTTCCCCCATCATACTCATTTGATATCTTGACTGCATTAGCTTGGCAAACTTCTTACAAAGTCTGTCATTTGTAGAACCAAAAATGATATCATCAACATATATCTGCACCGAAAGTAAGTCCTTTCCATGGTTGAGATAGAACAATATTTTGTCAATAGTCTCTCTGTTAAGTCCACTTTCCAGAAGAAACTGAGCTAATGTCTCATACCATGCTCTTGGAGCTTGCTTAAGGCCATAAAGTGCTTTATCAAGTCTGTAGACATGATGAGTTAATTTTGGATCTACAAAACCTGGAGGTTGTTCAACATATACTTCTTTTTTCAAATAATCCATTAAGAAAAGCACTTTTCACATCCATTTGGAAGACTTTAAACTTCTTGTGAGCAACATAAGCCAAAAATATCCTTATGGCTTCCAATCTATCAACTGGTGCAAATATTTCATCATAATCAATTCCCTCCTGTTGAGAGGATCCTTTTGCAACCAGCCTTGCTTTATTCCTTGTAATTATGCAATCACTATCAGTTTTATTTCTGAACACCCACTTTGTACCTGAAGGATTTTAGCACATAAATGCAACGAAAACGAAAATATAAATCTTAAAAAAAAATGAAACCCTCCGCAGGATCCATGCAAAAAATAATATTTAATTCGTAGTTCAGTATGTTTACCTTAAGAAGCTTTACGTTAATGGAAAGATGGAGGTTTTTAATAGCGATCCAAGAACGATGAACGGAAATCCCTAGCAGCTGCTCCTCAAGTGTGAAGCACTCCACCGGTATCCACCAAGAGTACAATCTGATGGAGGAGGAAGAGGTTGAGAGAATTAGTTGCCTCCCTCTTATTCTACTTTAGAATTAGGGTTAGTTATTTGGGTTTAGGCAAATAGGGTTTATAATAGTATATTTATAGGCAAAATTTTCAGCTGAAAATTTTCCATAAAATATTATTATTATTAACCCTTTAATTGATTATTCTTATTAACCAATTAACTAATAATTAAAACACCTTTTAATCATTAATCCTATTTCTAAACACTTTAGAAAAATAATTCTCTCACTTGATTTAATTTTCAAAATTAAATTCTTAATTAATAATATTAAAAATTAATTAAATTTCATTTAATCAATTATTAAATCTGCTAATTAATTATTTATTTCACAAATAAATAATTACTAGCCATTATTAATTAATTCCTCCACCATTAAATCATTCTCTTTTATGGTGTGACCCTGTAGGTTCAATATTAAGCAGGTAGTAGAAATAAATAATAATAAAACTATTTTATCATTATTTATATAAATTCTCTAATTCATTAAATATGATTAATTAATAAATTAATCATATTTATTCTACATCGTGAGGGATACTTCTCAGCATATCGCGACTATCCGGATAATACGAATTCACTGCTTAGAATACCAAGAACCTATTCAGTGAGTAGTTACCGTACAATCAATTCCTTCTACCCTGCAATGTCACGATTAAATACAAGGCATGGAACTTGTGTCAAGCCTATCTTATTTAATCATTTGCTTTCCCATTCACTATGCTTAGTTCTATTTAATGTAAATTAGAAACTCCTTTCTAATTTCATTCACTCTAGCCAGAGATTCCTGAACTAGCATAAGTGGATCAGCATTGAACATTCTCTTCCTTCACTGGAAGGGGTAGATCCTTTATTGATCATACACTATCTTCGTGTACAAATTCCTATACCCAGTAGAGCCCTTATAATTGTCCTCGGAGACTAAGAACTAAACCAAAGCATAGTTCAGTGTACACAAGATGACTATGATGACCTCAAGTCTAAGGATACTTGTACAACTATCACTATGTGAACAACTGCTGACACGTGAGTGAACTCCATCAGTTGTTCAGCTGTGTGAGTCATGTTCAATGAACTTATTCTATAATAAGCATCTACATACTAGCTATAGTGTCACCACACAAATGTCTATGAGAACAGACATCCTTCATAATGAAGCAAGCATAGTATGTACCGATCTTTGCGGATTACTAATTACCAGTTAGTAATCCTACGATCAGGAAATATTTAAGTTTAGAGTTATCATCTTTTAGGTCTCATATTTATGATCTCATCATAATCCATAAACAGTTTTACTCTAAACTATGGTATATCTTATTTAAACACTTAAATAGATAAAGCCCGCAATAAAAACAAAACAAGTCTTTTATTAATATCAATGAAATCAAAACAGATTACATAAAAGTTATTCCTAAATCATCATAAATGTTTGGACTTAGGACACATCTCTTTCAATCTCCCACTTGTACTAAAGCCAATCACTCTAGTATCTAATACCCATCTTGTCTTTATGACGACCAAAGTGACTTTGAGAAAGTAGCTTTGTGAGTGGGTCTGCTACGTTGTTATGTGTGTCAACTCTCTTGATGTCTCCTCTTTCAATACAATACAAGAAATATTACCGCCCTCCCACTAACCTTTTTGTAGACACATGGTTCATCTATGTTTTTGATAAAACCAAACTCTTTGATTGTCTCATCAAAACGGATGTTCCATCGACGAGAAGCTTGCTTTAAACCATATATGGTTCGCAGCAGCTTACACACTAGGTGTTCATTTCCCTTGGAAAGAAAACCCTCTGGCTGTGTCATATACACTTTCTCTTCAAGTTTCCCATTGAGGAAGGTCGTTTTCACGTCCATTTGCCAGATCTCAAAGTTGTAGTAAGCAACAATCGCAAGCAAAATCCGAATTAATTTAATAGGGCTACAGGCAAAAAAGTTTCATCAAAGTCAATCCCTTGCCTTTATCTGAATCCTTTTTCCACGAGCCTAGCCTTATAGGTCTCCACCTGCCCATCTGCTCCAATCTTTCTTTTATATACCCACTTGCACCCGATAGGCTTAACACCTTCAGGCGCCTCAACCAGAGTCCATACTTGGTTGGTATATATAGATTCCATTTCGGATTTCATGGCACTATGCCATTTCTCTGAGTCAACACTACTCATAGCCTCATTATAGGTCACAAGGTCGTCATCATCAATGATTGACAACTCATTGTCATTCTCAATGACAAGGCCATAATACCTCTCAGGTTGGCGAGACACTCTCCCTGACCTATGAATGGGCTATTCCACAGAAGGTTGTTCAGTCTGAACATGTGTTTCCACTTGATCCGTAGTAGTTTGTGCTTCTTGAACTTCATCAAGTTCAATGTTGCTCCCACTGTTTCCTTCAAGGATAAACTACTTTTCCATGAAGGTAGCATGTCTGGAGACAAACACCAGATGATCGGTGTAAAAGTAATACCCTAAAGTCTCTTTAGGATATCCCATAAAATTACATTTTACGGATCGAGATTCCAGCTTATCTGGGTCAACTTTTTTGACATAAGCTGGACATCCCCAAATCTTAATGTGTTTAAGACTCGGTTTCCTTTCTTTCCATATCTCATATGGAGTTTGAGGAACAGATTTGGAAGGCACCTTATTCAGTAAATATGCCGAGGTTTCCAATGCATAACCCCATAGGAATACTGGAAGATTCGCATAGCTCATCATGGACCGAACCATGTCTAACAAAGTTCGATTTCTCCTTTCAGATACCCCATTCAACTGTGGAGTATATGGAGGAGTCCACTGGGAGACTATACCATTTTCTTTGAGATAAGCTAGAAACTCTCCATTCAAGTATTCACCACCTCGATCTGATCGAAGAGTTATAATACTATGTTTGGTTTGTTTCTCCACTTCATACTTATATACTTTGAACTTTTCAAAGGCTTCAGACTTGTGTTTCATCAAATACACATATCTGAATCTAGATCGATCATCTATGAAAGCAATGAAGTATGAAAATCCACCCATGGCTTGCGTAGACATTGGTCCACATACATCTGTGTGTACCAATCCTAGCAAATCTGCAGCCCTCTCTCCCTGTCCACTAAATGGAAATTTGGTCATTTTACCCAATAGACAAGACTCACATGTAGGATATGATTCAAAATCAAAGGGGTCAAGTAACCCTTCCTTATGCAATGTCCGCAGTCTATTTTCACTAATATGACCAAGTCCGCAGTGCCACAAGAAAGTGAGATTTTCATCATCCCTTTTCTTTTATTAGTATGTTCAATTTGTAGTAAATTATGCTCTACGTCACATACATACAGACCATTATTTAAAATACCACTTCCATAAAGAACGTTATCTCTAAGAATTGAACATTTATTATTCTGAATAACAAACGAAAATCCAGCCAAGTCTAACATGGAATAGAAATAATATTCCTCACAATCGAGGGAGCAAAATAACAATTATTTAGAACAATAGTCTTGCCCGTTGGCATATGTAAATGAAATGATCCTACCGCTTCAGCAGCAACTCTTGCTCCATTTCCCATCCGTAGAATCACCTCCTCTTCTTCAAGAGTCCTACTTCTCCTTAGCCCCTGTAATGAATTGCAAATATGAGAACCACAGGGGGTATCTAATACCCAAGTAGAAATTTGACTTAGTGACATATTAACTTCGATCATGAACATACCTGAATCAGAAGCGGTAGTCTCACTACCCTTCTTCTTCTTCAATTCTGCAAGGTAAACCTTGCAGTTCCTCTTCCAGTGCCCCACCTTGTTACAGTGAAAGCAAACAGCTTTGCTCTTGGGGTCTTCAGCTTTTTGTGGAACCGGCTTTTTCTCACCTACTTTCTTCTTCTTGGAAGGGTTCTTCTTCCTTTTTTAGGATTGGAGCCTTCACCAATTAGAAGAACATAACTCTTCTTAGGGGGAAAATCCGATTCCGCAGTCTTCAACATGTTGTGGAGTTCAGGCAGGCTGGCATCCAGCTTATTCATGTGAAAGTTCACAACAAACTGCGAGAACGAACTCGGAAGTGATTGCAAGACCAAGTCTTGGCTCAGCTCCCCATCCATGGCAAAACCAAGTTGTCCAAGATGTTCAATTAAATTAATCATCTTAAGTACATGGTCATTCACAGATGATCCCTCAGACATCCTACAACCGAATAGTTCCTTCGATATCTCATATCGAGCTGTCCTCCCTGCCACATCATACAACTCTTGTAGATGTATAAGGATAGTGTGAGCATCCATATGCTCATGTTGCTTCTGTAACTCAATATTCATGGAAGTTAGCATGATATATTGAGCAACATTTGCATCATCTATCCACTTACGATACACAACATATTCATCATTATGTGCATCGCTAACAGGTTCAGTAGGCTTAGGTGAGTCAAGCACATATTCCACCTTCTCAACCCTGAGAACAATTCTCAAGTTTCGAAGCCAGTCAGCAAAATTAGGACCAGTCAACTTGTGAGCATCTAGTATACTCCGGAGTGATAGTGTAGAAGACATAACGAATATAGTAAATCTGTTAATGATGAACACATAACAACACTTAACAAATATTCAATTTCATTGCAAGACACTATATGAATCAGGTCTTTATTCATAAGTGGCTCCCGCTAGTTTATCTAATTTATACAACCCCTAAGTGAAAATTAAGCATTCATAATGCTAGTGGGAATAAGGATCCTACATTCCATCACACAACCTCGGCTGTAGCACGAAATGTCATGTGATGTTCAATAGGCAGACAACTCTTGCCAATTATATCTTATGTTATTCCCTAATAAAACTTTAGCCTCTTGAATAATTGAGTCACGGCTGTAGCACGACAAACTCAATATTCTAAGTCAAGTCTAACCCAACATTTCGTACAATTGAATCAGTCTCCAACGGCCCACGGTTGTAGAACGTAACGACCTTTAGATTCTAATTCAATGTACACATCTCTATGTAATAGACAAGTATTTCTTATTTCGAAATCAAAGCCCTCAGCTGTAGCACGAAACGACAATGATTTAAAAATAAGAACCACTTTCTACCATGTTGGAAGGCTATGACCGACACAAGCCCGCTGTGTCATTGGCCAATTACTACTTGATATTATTTAATTTTAGAGGGATTATATTATGTTACAATCATAATCATATTATAAAGAGATTCTTCCTTTTAAATTAAATATTTCAAATCAATAATTGATAATCAGATGATTCCCAGATCGGGGGGAGCATTGTCAAGAGGCGTCACTTAATACCCCTTTCTTACAGATGGAAATCTGCTTTTGACAGAATCATCCTTTCTCTCAATATTGAAAATTAATATTTAATTACGTGTTTCATAAACACAAGAATCTCATGATTGTATTAATAATATTATTGTTAAGGCAAGAAACGATTCCTGTGACGCCCTCCAAACCCGAGTCAAAAGTTTGGGGTCCACAACACATGCACAATATATGAACCTGTATATAAGATACTATTTGCAATGATCCTGCTTTACACAACCACGGATCGCAACAGGTTAAAGTATGAAAACAAGCCACAACCTTAATATTTATTACAACGCACCAAATCCCAACTAATTTAATTTATAACTAATAATAGAATTATTCTTACAATCTTACTATCTCACTATCGCAATAAGCTCCTGCTAGCTCGATCCAACTCAATCTGGGGTCCTAGCTCGTTCATCGAACTGGGAAACCTCACTATCAGTTGTATCCTTCTTTAACTGTAGAATACATAAAAAAGGATTCGCAAGAGTGAGCTAACTAGCTCAGCAAGTCACCATGACAATAATTGAGGTTACTCAATGATCAAACAAGATGATTCAGAGAAATCAAGTTCATTGTTAAACAATCATTAGAATTGGATATTCATTTTAAGTTTCAAAACCAAGGTAAAGGCTGCTGATCAGTCACGCACTAACCCCGAGCAAAGCACACAACATTGCTCTAATTACTGGATCCAAGGCACACATTGGCCTAACTTGACCATTGCTATGGTCTGACCACGAATCTGGTCCACATATATAAAAACTATCCAATCATAAAGCAGTTCAATACGAGAAACAGTATAATTCGATAACACAAGATCGTAATCAATGATGATTAAATATTTGAATAAAATGTAAGGAATTCATGGATATCACAAGGGTATATCAGGGTATGTAAAATAAAATGCTTTCAATCTGTAAAAGAATCAAGTATTAGACAAATAGTGATTTTTCAAAATATAGCTCTTTGATTTTATAAAGAGGGGTTGGAATATAAGAGTTTCTGTGTTTTCAAACAATTTTGTTCCAGTGTTTGGTGTTTGATAGTTTTACATTTGGGGGGGGGGTGGTATTATATTTGTGTGATTTGGTGTCTGGTAAATCAACAAGAAATGGTTCACAAAGAATAAGACTTATGGCTCAAAGATCAAATGAGGTGGCTCAGGTTCAAGGCTGAAGGATTCAAAGTGTTTGCAATATAAAATAAGGCTATTTTGAATATTTAACAATATTTCACGAGAGAATTAGAAACATTTGCATTATATTTTAAAAAAAAAGTTTAGAAGTACTTGCCTTACAGGGTTTTACAACTATTACTGATCAATTCGGGGCCAACTCTGCCGCTTAGGCTTTAACGTCCAACCACTAGATCACTCTGGATTCGACCTCAACACTTAAGTCCTTTGATTGGGACCTTACTGAGCTTTTCGACTCACCACCAACTATCTTTAGTCCAATTCCGATTCTCGGGCATTCCGACTAGAACCTACAAGGTCGAAACATCCTAACTTAGACATTCGATTATGCTTGACATATCCTCGCTAACAATCTACCCGAACGTTAACAAAATCTGACTCGTAACATACTTCATATAATAATACACGTATCACTTAGGGTTCACGTTCTCGAAAATCGGTTCGGTGTTCATTTTCGGAAAATACCTATACTCTTTATTTTATGAAATCAGGGTTATTGATTTAGCAAAATATTTCATCATATCGTACAATCAAGTTTCGTATAAAACACACACACATATATATAGTCTCTCGACATCCCGATATTCATCGGATATGTTTTCGTATTTGCGTAATTCAATTTTCTGAAAATCGGACAGCGTTTCCTTTGTTTATCGGACTACCTGTCGAAACATCAATCGACGTCAAATCTCAAACACACAATTGCAACAATTATCCAATCAAAATCCACACATTTTCGAATTCCAACTCAATCACAATTATTAATTACTACTCGTATTTTATTTTCATTTATTTATCTTCAAAATATTAGGACTCAGATATATATCATCATCGCCCACCGTCCGCTCGTCGAAATTCATCGCGGACGGCAGTAAAATTCATCGGTGCCCGAATAATTTCGGGTTTCACACGAAATTCCACCGATAAGATTCTTAATAATTAGAAATTATTAATTCGAACATTCATCACAATATTCAACCGAGATGTTCACATAAATTTAAATTAATAACTTGAATTACTGAAAGAAGTGGGATATTCAAATTATCAGAAATTCAGAACCAACAAAGATATATATGCAGGAAATACACAACAGCCACACAACTGGACCACGAGCGCGTGCATCACACGCACGCCGGCCATCATGCCGGAAAAGCACACGACGGCGGTCGGAAAAAAGGGGAAAAAAACGGTAGGAGAACAATATCAACACTCAATGTATACCAATACGTATGTATATATACATACAAGGTAATGAGCAGAACCGAGAAGCACACCCACCGAAATTACACCGGAAATAAAACGGCGACTGAGACCAGGGAACAGCCAGGTAGAAGACGAAGAATAGGGGAGATGATCGAGCATAACAGAGATACCAAGAACCGAGAGGGAGACCACCGAGATCGAGCCCCCCCTGTTCGCCTTGCTTCCCTACCTTCTTTAATCTATTCTGTTTGTTTATTTATTCCAACTGAAAACCCAGCAGCTAACACGTGGATGCAATAGTATAAAATTTTGACACGTAGAAAAAAAAAGATAAGTATAATCTTCTGGCAGCCCGGTTTAACACAAAACTCATAATTAACGAATCAAGCCGCGCTTAAAACAATTTCAGGAAGCTACCAAATTAGTCTTAAAATATTATAAATATCCCGAAATAAATAAAAATATAAATTTCGTAATTTTAAAATAAATTTTGAAACACAGTTTATACCCGATATTACCAATTTAACGAATCAACGCGCGGGTGAAATTAATCCCAAAAATTTCCAGAATAATTTTAAGATTCTCGGAATAATTTAAACTTAATAAAATATGAGTTTCATAATTTTTGAAGAATTCTAGAATTAAATATGGATTTTACAAATAAAAGCATTTAGAAAATCATTTAAAGATAAATAATTAATAAAATATTGATTTCTCAATTTTATAAAATCCTAAAAATAATTATTACAATTATAAAATCTTAAAAGCAATTTTAGAAACATTCCCAATATTTATGCAAATCAATTTGCACTAAATCCACTTTTGAAAGTGAAAACAATTCAATACGATCCCATAATTAATCGCGCGGACAACCCGGTACACCATAAATCACACCTAGATAATAATCAAACAATAAATAGCGGTCAAAACCATTACACATATTTTATTTATTTAGTAATTTCCATAACCACATTTTTTTTATAATTCAAAAATACACGAGTCGTTATATCCTTCCCCCCTTAAAAAGATTCTGTCCTCAGAATCTCGTTTAACTAAATAAGTGAGGATATTTGTCAAGCATATCTGACTCTAGTTTCCAAGTAAATTCTTCTACTCGAAGATTTCAAACGTACTTAATATAGATATACACTCATTTCCAATGACTTGCCTTTAATGATCAAGAATTTGGATCGATCACTATATGCAAAACAAACTTGGACAAGAGCCCATTGGCTCCTGATCAATCACTTGATTCGAATCAGATACCTATCGCCTTAACATTGACACACAAAACACATTATATGTACATACTTCTATAACAGTAATATCAATTTATGAACAACTTTATCTATATTTATCAATACCTCAAATGGTTTACTAAATTTAGGACTTAAATTGTCCTTTCTACTCAACTTATCCAATCTCTTTCAAGATGACATTTTTACTAATACTACTGGTCCTATTTCTATATTCATACTCTCCCTCGATACAATTTCGCTTCTTTCTTTGTTTACTCTGAGCTGCTTCAATCAATATCGTTACGCCCTTGGTGTGCTGGATTAACTTAGAATTTAATAATTTTCAATCTCCCACTTTATCTCGATAAAAAAAATGGGGACCTACACTTGTGTTTACATAAAGCTTGGTAAAGTGGCATTCCAAAGCTGACATCGCTGATAAATGATCATTCTAGTGTTTCCTTAAAGCTTCACCTCTCAACATATCTTACATTTCCTAAATCATTTTCGTACTTTGACTCTCCACATAAGGATGTTAGACGGTGCTCATTTTCCACTTGGTTTCTAAACGTTTAAGCATCTCTTATCCTTTTTCATCAGTTAAGGCTGAAAAGTAGTCTCATATATTCACGTATTATCACCTTTAAGTATTTGAACTTCAGATTCCACTCTTTCCAATTCGTCTATTAATTCCTCGGTGGTCTTAATTACATCCAATCTTCTCTGTCGGCATAATGCATCTGTTACCATACAGCTTTGCTTAGGTAGCTGTTAATGGATTAATTCAGAATCTTTTGTTAACCCTAGTCAAAATTTCATTCTTGAAGACTCAACGTATAGTTGCTTTCCTTCTGATCTTTAGAGAAAATCCTTGGGCATCCCACGCAGACTCTCTTATTCCTTGGGTAGCTGAGGATGTTATCAATAAATACAGTTTACTTACCCATATAGTCCTTATACACCATATTCCTTAATTCCTTATAGCCACTTGATACACTTGTCATTTCACATAATATCATCAGAGCTTGCAATGCTCTGAACCCACTTTAATCGTAATCTCTGATATTTTCTCAGGTCGGATCTTAAGTTAATTCTCAATACATAATACACTTCTTAAATTAGGTCTCATAAGTAATCAATTCTTTATATGGTTTCACTTCTTCTTATTCATTATTTTGTTAAACTCCCGATAATCAGTACATACTCTTATAATTTCATTCCTTTTCTCCATGAACATCACCGGTACCTTTCACGATTCACTTCTTGTAAAACCATTCCCTGGGTCTGCCTTATCCATTAGGCCTCCAATAGTTCACCTTAATTCTTTGACGTGTCTAACACTTTCTAATCCATTTTGAAATATCCTTCTTATACCTCGTTATCGCTATTTTTCTTTTATTTCCATATATTTTGGCATCTCTTCAATAGAGTATATACTTTATACTGTGAATTCCCTGTGGCATCTCATTTCTTAATTCTTCTACTTGTAACTTCCAAGTGCTGGAAGAGAACCTGGGGATATCGTGATCGTTCTCCTGGGCGCATAAATTTCCTCTCACTACTGCTAACATCGTGATCCATTATCTTCTTTTGACATCTCCTTATCTTTCTCTTAACAACTTCGACTGAAAGGTCATACTATCCATCCTTGCTCCTGTTTGGATTATAAACTCTAACTCCCAATTCCAACTTCTAAAATTCCATAGAAAATTCTTCCGGTATAGTTTCTATGTTCGTTATTGCTTTCCTCTATCTTTGCTTTTTCTCGTGAATACATACTTCAACCCCTTATGGCCCGTATAGATCTTACACCTTTCTCCATACATATCATGTTTCCCAAATCTTTCCAAATGAATATTATTACTGTTAATCCCAAATTATGGGTAGGATACTTCTGCTCATAAGGTTTCGGTTGTCTGGATGCATATACAATAACTTTATTGTGCTGCATCAACACACATCCTATTCCCTAATGAGAAGCATCACTATAAACTACCAAACCTCCTTGATACTTTTAAATTGGTAAAACAGGTGATGAAACCATTCTTTCATTTAACTCCGCAAAACTTTCCCTTCACCCTTCTCCATTTCACAAAACTTCTTGCTTTTCCTGGTTAGCTTCGTCCAAGATATTGCAACTTTCAAGAAATCTTGCACAAATTTCTGATAGTAACCGGCCCATGATAGAAATTCTTACTTTTGTTGGTGTTTCTGGTCTCTTTTCATTCATAGTAATTTTAACTTCTGCTGAATCTCTTTTGATCTTCTCTACATTGACTATTTATGCTAAGAACTATATTTCATACAACTTCTTTCTTCTCCAACTTCCCAGTCATCATTAAATGTTTTGTATGGTCCTCCATTGACTTTAAGTATCACAACTATAGCTTACCCGAATATTCCTTAAAGGTTCTGTCCATCCAGTTCAAATATTACTGGTATATTGGTTAATCCAATTGACGATACAAGAACAATACTTAGTTCTGAAAATTATCTTTGATATATCCATAGGTTTAATCTTCAGTTGGTGAAATACCAAGTCTTAAATCAATCTCATAAAAGTACTTTGCTTCTTTCGTTTGATCAAACAAATCATTGGGTCGAGGTAACAGGTACTTGCTTTTGATAGTAAACTTGTTGAGCTCTCGCTAGTCAACGCATAATCACATACTTCCATCTTTCTTATTAACATTTAATACCGGTGCACCTTATGGGGTACACTAGGTCTAATTGCTTCTTCTTCTAGCATTTCTTGCATTTACTTTGCTAACTCCTTCACTTTAATTGGCACCATTCTGTGCGGGGCCTTGGATACTGGCTTCATTTCAGGTGCTAAGTCAGTCACGAACTCAATTTCTATATCCGAAGGAAATGTTGATAACTCATCCAAAAACATATCTTGAAACTCCTTAATTGCTATAAAATCTTCAAACTTTGTTTGCTTCTGACTTTTATGTATTCCATAATCACCATAATGCTCATATCTTGATCACCATAATCATCATTAATAAATTCGTTACTTTCTTTCATTTTTTGAACCTCATCACCTTCTCATTTGGCATCCTCAGAATTATCTTTTCATCATGACGGTCTGTCTGGACATCACGCTTTAATAGTTAATCCATTTCTTAGAATAATATCAAATCCTCTTATCTTTCATGATATCAATTCTTCACAACTTATTTCCAGAAATCTCAATTCCACCATTGGTACCCACTTATTTAACAACTACACGTTCTTGACTTGCTAGTCCTTTAATCACAATCTTATCAACAAAACCTTGGGAGCTAAACAATCAAGTGGCTCTCACATCTTTCAATACTTTAACGCATAAAGTATCCATGATAATTACTCACATTACCGCATCCATATTCTGAATAACATATTTCACAGGAAAATCGCAATTTCTCGTTCTCGGAGACGTATTCCTCATTGGAGTAGATTCCCTTGACTCATAGTGCATCCATGACTGGGTTAGTGATTTGCAATTCTCGCCATATGCCCTTGTTTGCTTTCCATGCGTGAGAAGTAGATGGAACTTTGCCTGCTTGGTCCATAATTTGTTGATTTCTGTTTAAAAAAAATTCTTACAAAGAACGACAGTACAAAGAAGCAACTAGAAGGATTCACAATTCAACAAAATTTAGAGTTGGAAAGAAAGAAGAAACAAGGATTTGAATATGAATGAGACAACCACATTGGTACTTAAGATGGACATTCTTTCATACCATTTGGCATACAACACATGATTAGGTGGCGTCCCACCCGACTCTTCGTCATTCCGACAAAGTGTCTCACCATAACACTGTTTGTCCCAATCAAAAAGCAAAACTTGAGGAAATAATTAAATTTGAAAGGAATGCAATATCCTCCTTTTCGATATCATAGCAAAGAGTTTATTTAAGGAGAGAAGTTCATACATTTTTAGGAATTGAATAGGAATATATGCTGTAATATTGAAGGCAAGAACGATACCATTGGTTACCATTCACATTTCATTTGTATTCATTTTTCGAGCTCGTTCGATCATATCCCAATTGTGTCATATAACAACTTTAGAAAGTAAGCTGAAATGCCTTCGCAAATTAAGCATTATGGTAGATTCCTACTTGTCACGTCTTGCGTCTTTAATATCGCACCCACACGGATAATACTTTAACAATTCGATCATAATGGCGTTCCTACTAGGTAACTTCGAGATTCCTTTTTTAATTTAGAATAACCACGTACCATGCGACATAACGATCCTTTTGTTAATAATATTTTGTTTTTAGAGAGGTCTGGAAATCTTTCCAATCTTCTGCGATCACGCTCCGGCTTCTATTAAATCAATGAATTCTTCGAACTCTGATAGTCCTAGTAATTGAATGTATAGTTACTCGTACGCTGATTATGTTGTAAATTTTATCAAATAATGCTTGCACTTTACTGTTAGGAATAATCAACTTCTTCATAATCATAGGTTACTTCGTTCTCGAAATTAGCAATACTAAGTCTGAAGTAAGTATCCTTCCAGGCAATCCAGGTTTTTAACAAACAAGAAACTCAAGTAGTAACTTGACAACCAAGGTTTAAAAATTATTTTATTCAAAAAGGCTTTTGGAAATTTTGTAAGGAAAATCTTCTTCGAAAACTTGTTAAAAATTTTGAAAATCACAAATCTGGTTGTCCTTACTATATGAGTTGGTTGTTGTCCTTCCGACCTATAACAAGGTACCAATTTAAAGAAACAATCATATAAAGGTCCGTTCACTTCGATCTACCTTTTCTCATTTATCGAGTCCACTTACCTTCCTTAATCGACGAAACTTCAATTGTTGTCGCACATTATCTTATTCGTAGCTTCACATCAAGGCTCCCATACATTATCATTATAATAGTTAAGTAGAACAGGCTATCCAATAGTCAACAAGTCTATTTCATAGAACAAAGTTTGCCCATATCACATCACATCACTACTTTACATATCGCATTTATCATAGCACCATCATTTAATTTCACCAAAAAAATTTCCAGATTTATACCTTTCTCTCTAACTCTTTCAAAATTCAGCTAATCCATCCCATAATTATTCACGGGTGGCTTAGTCACTAATGGCTTCTTTTAACCCGATAACAGCTATCCTCTGAAACACTTAAATCTTCTCTCTAAACTTCTTCTCACCTTTATTTATATCTCAAGCGCTCACTATTTACTGTAACTCTCGAATCCATCCTCGTAGGTACAATCGCTTCATATAACAAGTTCTAAACTGGGGGTATAGAACAGGATGTAGGGTAAACTAAAGAGATACACTCACAGCCGAATGTCCAGTGAAATAAGAATAAACAGATGGAGGTTCTTGAATAGGTAATCTCATATTAAGAGGTGGAAAAGTAGTGTAGAATAGCTTGAAGAAGTGCAACCGTTATAACAAAAGGTAGTGCCATTAATACTGGTGGAGGAACAAGGTGCAAATCAAATCTAAGAGACGATGACGATCCTCGAACGGAAAGCTCCAAACGATCGAATGAAATCAGGAAATTAGGATCTGCCATTGCCGTTGTCTGGAAATCACGTCGCAAACTGAAAATCCCGAAACGCAATACGAACTGTGCCGGAGACCTACTATACCATCGCACTCAACCTCACAACGTCTTATCTTTCCATTTCCTATTCCTAATCCTAACCCTCTACCCAATCCCGACAATCTAGGCTTGTTTCAGTGACTTATAACCTGTAGCTCTGATACCAACCTGTGACGCCCTCCAAACCCGAGTCAAAAGTTTGGGGTCCACAACACATGCACAATATATGAACCTGTATATAAGATACTATTTGCAATGACCCTGCTTTACACAACCATGGATCGCAACAGGTTAAAGTATGAAAATAAGCCACAACCTTAATATTTATTACAACGCACCAAATCCCAACTAATTTAATTTATAACTAATAATAGAATTATTCTTACAATCTTACTATCTCACTACCGCAATAAGCTCCTGCTAGCTCGATCCAACTCAATCTGGGGTCCTAGCTCGTTCATCGAACTGGGAAACCTCACTATCAGTTGTATCCTTCTTTAACTGTAGAATATATAAAAAAGGATTCGCAAGAGTGAGCTAACTAGCTCAGCAAGTCACCATGACAGTAATTGAGGTTACTCAATGATCAAACAAGATGATTCAGAGAAATCAAGTTCATTGTTAAACAATCATTAGAATTGGATATTCATTTTAAGTTTCAAAACCATGGTAAAGGCTGCTGATCAGTCACGCACTAACCCCGAGCAAAGCACACAACATTGCTCTAATTACTGGATCCAAGGCACACATTGGCCTAACTTGACCATTGCTATGGTCTGACCACGAATCTGGTCCACATATATAAAAACTATCCAATCCTAAAGCAGTTCAATACGAGAAACAGTATAATTCGATAACACAAGATCGTAATCAATGATGTTAAATATTTGAATAAAACGTAAGGAATTCATGGATATCACAAGGGTATATCAGGGTATGTAAAATAAAATGCTTTCAATCTGTAAAAGAATCAAGTATTAGACAAATAGTGATTTTTCAAAATATAGCTCTTTGATTTTATAAAGAGGGGTTGGAGTATAAGAGTTTCTGTGTTTTCAAACAATTTTGTTCCAGTGTTTGGTGTTTGATAGTTTTACATTGGGGGGGGGTGGTATTATATTTGTGTGATTTGGTGTCTGGTAAATAACCAATAAATGGTTCACAAAGAATAAGACTTATGGCTCAAAGATCAAATGAGGTGGCTCAGGTTCAAGGCTGAAGGATTCAAAGTGTTTGCAATATAAAATAAGGCTATTTTGAATATTTAACAATATTTCACGAGAGAATTAGAAACATTTGCATTATATTTTTAAAAAAAAGTTTAGAAGTACTTGCCTTACAGGGTTTTACAACTATTACTGATCAATTCGGGGCCAACTCTGCCGCTTAGGCTTTAACGTCCAACCACTAGATCACTCTGGATTCGACCTCAACACTTAAGTCCTTTGATTGGGACCTTACTGAGCTTTTCGACTCACCACCAACTATCTTTAGTCCAATTCCGATTCTCGGGCATTCCGACTAGAACCTACAAGGTCGAAACATCCTAACTTAGACATTCGATTATGCTTGACATATCCTCGCTAACAATCTACCCGAACGTTAACAAAATCTGACTCGTAACATACTTCATATAATAATACACATATCACTTAGGGTTCACGTTCTCGAAAATCGGTTCGGTGTTCGTTTTCGGAAAATACCTATACTCTTTATTTTACGAAATCAGGGTTATCGATTTAGCAAAATATTTCATCATATCGTACAATCAAGTTTCGTATAAAACACACACACATATATATAGTCTCTCGACATCCCGATATTCATCGGATATGTTTTCGTATTTGCGTAATTCAATTTTCTGAAAATCGGACAGCGTTTCCTTTGTTTATCGGACTACCTGTCGAAACATCAATCGACGTCAAATCTCAAACACACAATTGCAACAATTATCCAATCAAAATCCACACATTTTCGAATTCCAACTCAATCACAATTATTAATTACTACTCGTATTTTATTTTCATTTATTTATCTTCAAAATATTAGGACTCAGATATATATCATCATCGCCCACCGTCCGCTCGTCGAAATTCATCGCGGACGGCAGTAAAATTCATCGGTGCCCGAATAATTTCGGGTTTCACACGAAATTCCACCGATAAGATTCTTAATAATTAGAAATTATTAATTCGAACATTCATCACAATATTCAACCGAGATGTTCACATAAATTTAAATTAATAACTTGAATTACTGAAAGAAGTGGGATATTCAAATTATCAGAAATTCAGAACCAACAAAGATATATATATGCAGGAAATACACAACAGCCACGCAACTGGACCACGAGCGCGTGCATCACACGCACGCCGGCCATCATGCCGGAAAAGCACACGGTGGCGGCCGGAAAAAGGGAAAAAGAACGGCAGCAGAACAGTATCAACACTCAACTGTATACCAATACGTATGTATATATACATACAAGGTAATGAGTAGAACCGAGAAGCACACCCACCGAAATTACACCGGAAATAAAACGGTGACTGAGACCAGGGAACAACCAGGTAGAAGACGAAGAATAGGGGAGATGATCGAGCATAACAGAGATACCAAGAACCGAGAGGGAGACCACCGAGATCGAGCCCCCCCTGTTCGCCTTGCTTCCCTACCTTCTCTAATCTATTCTGTTTGTTTATTTATTCCAACTGAAAACCCAGCAGCTAACACGTGGATGCAATAGTATAAAATTTTGACACGTAGAAAAAAAAGATAAGTATAATCTTCTGGCAGCCCGGTTTAACACAAAACTCGTAATTAACGAATCAAGCCGCGCTTAAAACAATTTCAGGAAGCTACCAAATTAGTCTTAAAATATTATAAATATCCCGAAATAAATAAAAATATAAATTTCGTAATTTTAAAATAAATTTTGAAACACAGTTTATACCCGATATTACCAATTTAACGAATCAACGCGCGGGTGAAATTAATCCCAAAAATTTCCAGAATAATTTTAAGATTCTCGAAATAATTTAAACTTATTAAAATATGAGTTTCATAATTTTTGAAGAATTCCATAATTAAATATGGATTTTACAAATAAAAGCATTTAGAAAATCATTTAAAGATAAATAATTAATAAAATATTGATTTCTCAATTTTATAAAATCCTAAAAATAATTATTGTAATTATAAAATCTTAAAAGCAATTTTAGAAACATTCCCAATATTTATGCAAATCAATTTGCACTAAATCCACTTTTGAAAGTGAAAACAATTCAATACGATCCCATAATTAATCGCGCGGACAACCCGGTAAACCATAAATCACACCTAGATAATAATCAAACAATACATAGCGGTCAAAACCAGTGCACATATTTTATTTATTTAGTAATTTCCATAACCACATTTTTTTTATAATTCAAAAATACAAGAGTCGTTATAATTCCTATTCTAGATTTTCTGGAGCACGCCATATATTGATTTAAGTTCACCTAAATCTATCATCGCATAGTAAACATAGGCATATATCTCATATATAAAATTAAATAAACAAGTAAATGTAAAGTGCAATAAAGTAAATGTGTTTGGTTATGGCCCCATCCTATGTGATCTTTATCAAGCTCATGATAAAGATCAAGGACAATCTAATATGGTGATGGAAATAAGTACAACTACTTATTACATAAGTCTTCTTCTTTGTTTAGACTTCTTGTATGCCTCGTCTTCTTCTTTGTATCACCTCCATTGGATAGCCTTCTTGAGTCTATAATTACATTACATAGATTGAAAGTAAAACTAATCTAATGAACTTACAAGAATAACTCGAGTTACATTCGAGATTTATGATTACAAAGATTGACGACATGCAAGTCGTATTTAAAACCAAAACCAAAATCATTACACTAAGGTCGAAAGGCCATAACCATCCACCATGCTCATACAACACATAAAAGCATGTTAAAACACATAATCCGATCTTAACATATCATATTATCCATGATCTAATCATAAAAAAAATATGACAAAAATCAGAAAAATCAGAATCAAATCAGAAAAACAAGAATCACTGTTTACGGGAAGTAAACGACGTCAAACGCCTTACAGACGAGTCGTTGATAGCTTTTGCTATCAGTTTTATTCAGACGCTCGCTTACCTATGTAATAGGGTATTCGTTGCGTAAATCGGACACCAGACCCAGATTTCAGCAAATCTGCAGCAGCCAATTCAGAATCCGTATCTAATATGATTCTCATAATTAGAACAAACATAAATCATGTATATATCAGTATATATACATATTACATAATCATCTTATGATTATACAACTCACGTGAATATCATATATTCAAAACCATACATATATAAGCATATTATATCAACATCAAATCATGGCGAATCATGTACATGCTCATATATCGAAAACAGTTAAACACATAAACGAATTAAAAACTTTTCACAAGTAGCTCTGATGCCATTGAAGGGTTTTAGCACATAAACGCAACAAAAACGTAAATTTAAATCTTTAAAAAAAACGAAACCCTCCGCAGGATCCATGCGAAAAATAATATTTAATTCGTAGTTCAGTATGTTTACCTTAAGAAGCTTTACGTTAATGGAAAGATAGAGGTTTTTAATAGCGATCCAAGAACGATGAACAGAAATCCCTAGCAGCTGCTCCTCAAGTGTGAAGCACTCCACCGGTATCCACCAAGAGTACAATGTGATGGAGGAGGAAGAGATTGAGAGAATTAGTTGCCTCCCTCTTGTTCTACTTTAGAATTAGGGTTAATTATTTGGGTTTAGGCAAATAGGCTTTATAATAGTATATTTATAGACAAAATTTTCAGCTGAAAATTATCCATAAAATATTATTATTATTAACCCTTTAATTGATTATTCTTATTAATCAATTAACTAATAATTAAAACACCTTTTAATCATTAATCCCATTTCTAAACACTTTAGAAAAATAATTCTCTCACTTGATTTAATTTTCAAAATTAAATTCTTAATTAATAATATTTAGAATTAATTAAATCTCATTTAATCAATTATTAAATCTGATAATTATTTATTTATTTCACAAATAAATAATTACCAGCCATTATTAATTAATTCCTCCACCATTAAATCATTCTCTTTTATGGTGTGACCCTTTAGGTTCAATATTAAGCCGGTAGTAGAAATAAATAATAATAAAACTATTTTATCATTATTTATATAAATTCTCTAATTCATTAAATATGATTAATTAATAAATTAATCATATTTATTCTACATCGTGAGGGATACTTCTCAGCATATCGCGACTATCCGGAGAATACGAATTCACTGCTTAGAATACCAAGAACCTATTCAGTGAGTAGTTACCGTACAATCAATTCTTTCTACCCTGCAATGTCACGATTAAATACAAGGCATGGAACTTGTGTCAAGCCTATCTTATTTAATCATTTGCTTTCCCATTCACTATGCTTAGTTCTATTTAATGTAAATTAGAAACTTCTTTCTAATTTCATTCACTCTGGCCAGAGATTCCTGAACTAGCATAAGTGGATCAGCATTGAACATTCTCTTCCTTCACTGGAAGGGGTAGATCCTTTATTGATCATACATATCTTCGTGTATAAATTCCTATACCCAGTAGAGCCCTTATAATTGTCCCTGGAGACTAAGAACTAAACCAAAGCATAGTTCAGTGTACACAAGATGACTATGATGACCTCAAGTCTAAGGATACTTGTACAACTATCACTATGTGAACAACTGCTGACACGTGAGAGAACTCCATCAGTTGTTCAGCTGTGTGAGTCATGTTCAGTGAACTTAATCTATAATAAGCACCTACATACTAGCTATAGTGTCACCACACAAATGTCTATGAGAACAGACATCCTTCATAATGAAGCAAGCATAGTATGTACCGATCTTTGCGGATTACTAATTACCAGTTTGTAATCCTACGACCAGGAAATATTTAAGATTAGAGTTATCATCTTTTAGGTCTCATTATTATGATCTCATCATAATCCATAAAAAGCTTTACTCTAAACTATGGTATATCTTATTTAAACACTTAAATAGATAAAGCCCGCAATAAAACCAAAACAAGTCTGAAAGGCATATGTCATAGCCTACTCGTTTATTCGAGTATTTAACTCAACTCAAATAAGAATGTAATAAGTAAATAGTGGATCAAGCATCAGAGAGATCTCACAAAGTAACATCTGTCAAAGAATAAAGAAACATTGTTCATCTGCAGACTTGAAGATTCACTGGAAGAAGTTCAAGAATTTGATCATGCCTCAGTGATATAAATCAAGATCGTGGATTTAATCAAGTGACAGAGATCTCGTCAAGGTATCATTTATTACAAGGATTCAATCAGAACAACAAAGTCAAGACATGAAGAAACGTCACGAAAGTTAGTCACTCATGAACCAGACAGTACATCGAGTGTCAGCATTGAAGTGACGGAATTGATTCATAAGTCTCAGAGACTTTCAGAAGATTGTCAGAAGAAGGAATGCTGCTCAGGGATAGTATTAATTCTCTATTAATTAATTAAGTCATATAATCTAATTAAGAGAATAAATTATATCTGCAAGGATTAATTTATTGATTAATTGAATTAAATTGATTAATTAATTTAGAATTAATATTAAGGATTTTCAGAATGTTAATTGATTAAAATCTGTGATAATTCTAAAAAAAAGACAACTGATTGTACTAGTATGACAATCGGTATGACAATTGATAGTCATACCGAATGTCTTGCTAATTCAGTTAATTGTATTGATAGAATTTTCAATTAGATTAAAATCAATTATGTATTCAGAAAAACAATTTCAATTGTACTACTATGACAATCGGTATGACAATCAATAGTCATACCGAAAGTCTTGCTAGTTCATTTTAATTGTCTTCCTAGCTCTAATAGATTGTCTCACCGAAAGTCCTTCAAGCTCAAATAGATTGTCACACCAGTTCAACAACTTCGGCTGTGATTTGTTTAAAAGAAAGCAGAAGACAATATCAACAAACAACTCAGCAAAATCAGAGCAGCACATACAGAACAAGAAAACACAGCAGAAAACAAAAGAAAATATTTCATCATTCATCTGCTTATTCAAGATCAAATATTCTAGTTTGTTAATGTTAAATCCAAACCACTAGAATTACTTATCTTGTTCTTGTATATCAATCTAGCGGATTAAAATCCCTAGAACTTAATCTCAAATCGCTTTTAGCATTTGATCTTTTAATTACAAAAATAGAAAAAGTTCATGTCGAATTTATTCTAAATTTGTAATAATTGATTTGAGATTAATCCCTTGTAATCGATACCGTAGTTGTAACACCTTTCAAGTTTAATAAAAGTTTTATTTAACTTGAATTTTGTTTCACAATTTTATTCCGCATTTTATTCGACGAAACGGTATTGTTTGCATTCAACCCCCCCCTTCTACAAACAAATTGGGACCTAACAAAGTCTTTTTTTAATATCAATGAAATCAAAACAGATTACATAAAAGTTATACCTAAATCATCATACATGATTGGACTTAGGACACATCTCTTTCAGTACCAACAACAGATCTGTTCTTTGGTCCTGGCACTAGGGTCCAGACTTTATTTCTTTCAAATTCATTTAACACTTCCTGCATTGCTTGCACCCAATCAACATCTTGAAGAGCTTCTTCCACTTTCTTTGGTTCAGTCTGAGAAAGAAAAGAATGATAGGGACATTCATTTGATGTAGCTGTTCTAGTTCTGACACCTGCATCAAGATTTCCAATAATTAAGTCAGGTGTATGTGCTTTAGCCCACTTCCTTGCAGATGGAAGGTTATCTCTAGAACTGGATGCTCCCCCATAATCCATGCTATCTCCATCAACATTTTCTAATGCTCCCCCTGAAATTATGCTCTCTGAGTTGGATCCTTCAGAATTTGAGTTTCCAGAAATATCAGAACATGAGTTTCCAGAATTATCAGAACTTGGCCCATCAGAACTTGATGAATCAGAACTTGAAGAGCCTGTTATAGATTCTGATGCTTCTTGAGATGTGGTTGGATCTTCAATATGCTCCCCCTGCACAGGTGCATCTTGCTTTGGCGTAGTCACCACAGTTTCAATAACATCAGAGTTTAATCCATCAGAATTTGCAGTATCAGGATTTAAACTGTCAGGATTTACAGAATCAGAATTTAAAACTTTATTTTCAAATCTCAGCTGATCATGATAATTGAAATCTTCAAGCCCAGTAATCTTCTTATCATCAAAAGAGACATTGATAGATCCCATGACAACTCTTGTTCTTAAATTGTAGACTCTGAAGGCTTTTGTGGAAAGTGGATATCCAACAAAAATTCCTTCATCATCTTTTAGATCAAATTTGGATAGCTGTTCAGGATAAGTCTTAAGAACAAAACACTTGCATCCAAATACATGAAAATACTTCAGATTTGGCTTCTTTTTCTTCACCATCTCATATGGTGTCTTTCCATGCTTGTTGATAAGTGTTGCATTCTGAGTAAAACAAGCAGTCTGCACAGCTTCAACCCAAAAATAGGTTTGTAACTTTGCTTCATCAAGCATAGTTCGTGTAGCTTCAATAAGAGTTCTATTCTTTCTTTCAACAACTCCATTTTGCTGTGGAGTTCCAGGAGCAGAGAATTCCTACTTTATTCCATGGTCTTTGCAGAACTCTTCCATAATCAAATTCTTGAACTCAGTGCCATTATCACTCCTTATAATTTTCACAGAGTCTTTGACCAATTTATCCAGTTGTTTGACATGATAAATCAAGATAGATGCAGTTTCACTTTTTATGTGCAAGTAATACACCCATGTGTATCCGGTGAACTCATCCACTATGACCATAGCATATTTTTTCTTTGCAATAAACATGACATTCACTGGACCAAATAGATCAACATGTAGTAGGTGATAAGGCTCAAGAATTGAAGATTCAGTCTTGCTCTTGAATGAAGATTTTCTTTGTTTTGCCTTCTGACATGAATCACAAAGGCCATCAGGAGCAAATACTGATTTTGGCAGTCCTCTCACAAGATCTTTCTTGACTAGTTCATTTATATTGTTGAAATTTAAATGAGAGAGTTTTTTGTGCCAATTTCAGCTTTCTTCAATTGATGTTCTACTTAACAGACAAATTGCAGAACCATCAGTACTTGTTGAAAGCTTGGCTTCATAAATGTTACCATGCCTGTATCCTTTCAGAACAACTTTGCCTGTATATTTGCTTACAACTTCACAGTATTCTTCAAAGAAATCCACATGATAACCTCTGTCACAGATTTGACTAACACTCAGCAAATTGTGTTTAAGTCCTGAGACAAGAGCTACTTTTTCAATGATGACATTCCCAAGATTGATATTTCCATATTCCAGAGTTTTTCCCATGTTGCCATCTCCATAAGAAACACCTGGGCCAGCTTTCTCCACAAAGTCTAATAGCAGGGCTTTATTTCCAGTCATATATCCTGAACATCCACTGTCCAGAACTAAGATATTTTTCATGTTGTCCTGCAATCACAAAGACCACTAATGATTAGTTTTAAGGACCCATACTTTCTTGGATCCTTTGGCCTTATTAAGTTTGTTAACATTTGCAGCGGATTTAGCATCAGAGTTTATGTTAACTATTTTCTTATCAGAATTTACATTATCAGACTTTGCATCAGAACTTACAGTAGAAGGAACAATGCTCACTTTCTTTAAAGAAGGTTTTATTTGATAATAATCATAGTACAAACTATGATATCCCTTACAAGTATAAATGTAATGACATAAACTACCACAATGAAAATAAGGATTTTGTGGCCTATATCTAACAAACTGACTCTTAACTCCTGATTTTGAAGGTAATGAGTTTATGTACTTATTCTTCCTGCAAAAAGAAGCCAGATGGTTAGAATTTCCACAGTTATAACATTTCTTTCTAGGAGCATTAGGAACAGGCTTATAATCATTGTTTTTATTCACACC
The DNA here is from genome assembly GCF_009905375.1 of Apium graveolens. Taxonomy (NCBI): domain Eukaryota; kingdom Viridiplantae; phylum Streptophyta; class Magnoliopsida; order Apiales; family Apiaceae; genus Apium; species Apium graveolens. The sequence goes on from NC_133651.1 coordinate 134,183,159, forward strand.
TACCTTTCCATTCCTATTTTTCCTAGGTGGCATTACCTTGTTTACATTCTTAACATCTTTCAGCTTATGCTTAAGCTGCTTCTTAGTCATTAAGCCTATGTTAACTTCAGTTGGCTTATCCTGTTTTGGTTTGTCAGAAGTTAATTTCTCTTTAGCTTCTGATTTATCAATATCAGACTTTACAACTACAAACTTAATAGGATTTACCTTTGGATTTTGTTTAACAACTATAGGCTCAATTTCTACAGTTCCCTTATAATTCTTATCATCTCCATAACCTAAGCCCTCTTTCCAGTTTCCACTACTTAGCAAATTCTGAGTTGTTCTGCCAGAGTTAGTCCAAGTCCTGATAATCTCTCTTTCCTTTTCTAACTCAGTTTTTAGAGATTCATTCATTTTAAGTACTTCATCCCTAACATAAAAGACATCATTTCTATCTTTCTGAGTTTGATGGAACATGACTAACTCTTTTTCTAAATAATCATTCCTCTTTTTATAAGCAAGATTTTCAGAAGTTAATCTTTCACATGTTAAATTTTGATCTCTATAACTAATGAACATGGTTTTAAGATATCTTCTCAACTCAGTAATATCATCAGTATGAAAATCATAAGTTGTTTGAGGTACCTTTAACTCAGCAGCTTCAGAACTGCTATCAGCATTTACCATCAATGCATAGTTCACCTCACTTTCAGAATCTGAAGTGTCTGTCCGGCTTTTCTTCTTTGTGAGAAGTGCCTTTCCTTTGTCATTTTTCACTTTCTTGCAATCAGGAGATATGTGGCCTTTCTCACCACAGTTGTAACATTTGACATTTGAGTAATCTCCTTTGTCAGACTTTCCTCCTTTGTCTTCAGATTTTCTGAAACCTCTCTTATCAGAACTTGCACCTTTCCTGGAAAATTTCTTTCCCTTTCTGAATTTCCTGTATGCAATCCTTGTGATTCCTTTCACTATAAGAGCACACAGCTTCATCATCTCTTCATCAGGGTCCATCTCAGATAGACTTTCAGTTTCCGAATCCTCATCACTATCAGAACTTGATGACTCAGTATCAGACTTTGTGATGAGAGCCTTTTCTTTGCCTTTCTTTGAGACAGCCACTTTAGGGGATTCCTCCTCAGTCTTAAGAGCAACTGTCCTTGACTTTCTCCCATGCCTCTTGCTTCTTTGATCCATCTCAAGTTCATGAGTTTTGAGCATACCATAAATTTCATCAAGAGTAGTTTTATCAAGAGCATAATTGTCTCTTATAGTTGTGGCCTTCAAATCCCAACTTTCAGGAAGAGCTAAAAGGAATTTGAGATTAGTATCTTCAAGATCATATTCCTTATCCACCAGTGATAGATCATTCATGAGTTTGACAAATCTATCATATAAACCAGTCAATGACTCATCAGGTTTTGAGTCAAAGTGCTCATACTCTTGAGTGAGTATAGTCTTCCTGTTCTTCTTAATTGAATCAGTTCCCTGGAATCTTGTCTCCAAGGCATCCCATATCTCCTTTGCAGTCTTGCAGTTGATTACCTTGTTTGACATGACATTATCAATGGCACTATGCAGCAAATATCGTACCTTTGCATCCTTAGCAATAGATGAGATATCTTCAGCTGTATATTCACTTTTCTTCTTTGGTATTGTCTGTGCTGGCTGATCTGCAACTATAACAGAGAGCTTGGTTGGCTTATGTGGTCCTTCATTGATTCTGTCAAGGTATTCTTGATCTGTAGCTTCCAGAAACATAGACATCATCACCTTCCATATGGGATATTCAAATGGTTTCAGTATGGGAACTCTAATAGTCTCATATCGATTATGGATTTGAGTCTTTGGAGGTTCTTCAGTTTTGGTGGGCTTGGTTGGAGTTTGTGTTTCTTCAGACATGATTGATTTTGGATCTTAAACTGTTTGTGTGTTAACAGATTACTCTGATACCACTTGTTAGGTCACACACACTGTAGAAGGGGGTTGAATACAGTGTTTACTACAATCAAATTGAATTAAAGAACTCAAGTAATAGAAAATAGATTTTATTCAACACAATAAACTCTGTTACAATATGGAACTGTCCTCTCTCAGTGATGAACAAATTATCACGAGAGCTGCTAGGGTTACAATGAATAATATTTTCGATAATGATAATACTTATAGTGTAAACCCTATACCTGTGTTTATATACTACACAGTTACAAGATAATCTTCTAATTGATATCGAATACAATTCTGCTTCCTAAAATATATCAATCAGTTATCTTTTCTTCCAAGTATTCTATTCTTCATAGAATTCCTTCTTCATGCATACCTCTTCTTATGTTTGTCTCGATCTTCTTTCCTTTCAATCAGCCGCCTTCCTTATCTGAAAGTCTCCTTAAGTCCTGATATTATCTCCTGATAACTTAAGTTCTGATATCTTAAGTTCTGATTTTCAGTTAAGTACTGATTTATCCTATTAAGTAAGATCTAAAAACTAAACATAAATCATATTAGACATGACATCACAAATATATCTAACATCACCAATGAGTCTTCTCAAGTTCTTTAGCGCATAATATAAAAGTCTAAGCCTAACTTTAATTAAATTTGGCCTTATAATGTAAATACGTGCCTCAAACTTCCAGTGAAGAATGATTACATAGTACAACACAATATCTGGTGACAAATTTAATATGCAAAATAAATAAAATAATAACTTAATTTAATTTACTTGCCGAAATTGCTAGCTGAAAAGAAATTGTCACAAGAATCATATACATTTAATGTTAATGTTATACAGTAACCATCTTGATCTTGACCTTAGGATTAGTAAATCATGTATCTGAATTGAGATATAATTGGATAACTGAGGGCTAAAAATCAAAACAAATACATATCAGGATAATTTTACAAATTCATCAAATTTCGAAAGCAAATATATTAGAATTTCAAAAGTAAGTACCTATCAAAGTTTTCGATCCCAAAGCAACAACACTTCCAATGAGTCTTTAATGTACAGGTAGAAAACAACATACTATGTTATAATGTAACTGAACGACCACTGATTTTATTAGCTGTAAATAAATACAACAATTAGAAAACAATGAACTAAATGTACAATATGTTAAACATAATCAAATCATTGGATGTGCAGGCGAAATTATCTATCGTTTATATAAACTTTTATAATCATTTAGATAAAATTATGTAATCATTGAACCGCATATCATACAATATATGCATACATCTCGAGAAATGAAATCAAAACTGTGGATAACTAACCTGGGTAATGGGTAATTGACTTTGAATTCTTCCTTTGTTTGGCATAGCCATTAGTTATACTTATATGTGTATACATATACTCATGGTGTTTTGAGCGGGTTTGAGAAATGAAAAGGTTGTAACTGATCGATAATGGAAGAGTGAAAACCCAAAATTGATCATTTGCCAAAAAGTGCCCAAAATTCTCAAAGTCTTAGAAATGCGAGAAATTGGCAAAGCCGAAGCTGAGATCTTCCACGTCACACACGCGAGATTTTTTTTATATAGATATATAAATATAGATATAGATATAGATTCCATTTGAGCGTTATAAATTATTTTGAATCTATTTTTCTAGTGTTTCCTTTAAAATGTTGCTCACTTCTCTAGAATATTATAATATAAATTAATTATGTAATTTTCTTTTATAATTTGAATCGAGCACTATGGACCGTTAATCTATTTTTTAAGTGTATTTCATGAGAAAGTCTCAACACTCTTTTTTTTAAATCGTAGATAACCATAACCGTTACTCTTCGGATACGCACACCAGGTAAACTCTACGGGTTCAAACGATAAACTCAGCATTTTTTAAGTATGTTACCGTATAAGAAGTTGAGGTACAAGTTTAGGGTGATGGGTATGGCTCTCAAAAAGTTCGAAAAAATAATTTGTCCAAAAAATTCATATTCTTATTCGGAAAAAGTGGATATTGTCCGTATTCAAAATAAAAAACGAATAATATCCATCCAAAATATCGTTTCTGAAACTAAATATATATAATATTATTTAAATTATATAAATATATAATTTAAAATTGATTCTTTTAGTTTATAGTGTGTGTATTTACATTGAATAATACATTATACAAATTTATATAATTGTAGACATACTTTATACATATATAAATATATAATTTGAGTTTAATCGTAAAAGAATATTTTAAAATCATCGTCGATATGGTAGAGCCATTAAAATATTTTTTGAAAAAATCTAATATTCGTCTAAAATATCCGCATTCATATCTGTAAAAAAAAGCGAATATTATCCGTATTTGATATAAAACAGATATTATTTGTATTCCATTTCAAAAATTGCGGTTGCGAATATGAATATATTTAGATCCTTATCCGATTTACCCGTTTGACAGCCCCATTGGGCAAATAAAAATGAGTATATCCTAAAGCGTGTGACATTAAAATGCCATTGGCTCATCAGATACATCCAATAACATTGCCCATCAAGTCCCACCACAAAATGCTGCAACCATTACTATTACTTCTAGTGTAGCATTTGTGGATATCAGCCTTCATATTCTGCAAGAAAATGGCATTAGCCTTTGTTTCCAATACTGCATTTTCGGCTCTCCGGATCAGGTTAAAACTAGTTCTTCATTTTTTTAACTAATACATGTGACATAGCTATAAACTTGAGTAATGTAATGTGTGACATTTATAAACCCACACTTCAAATTCTTTTAACATTTGTGTTCATTATGTTTGGTGAACAAACAGGAAAGTACCAAGCAAATGTTTTACAGGAAAAGTTGTAAGATTTTCAGTAGAAGCAAGAGGAGGAAGAAGTCGTACGAATGCCACGAAAGGAGTTTCAAGTGTTTGTGAGCCACTTCCTCCGGATAGGCCTGTTTGGTTCCCTGGCACCTCCCCTCCTGAGTGGCTTGATGGCAGGTAAACAAGGTCTTTGAAACCATACAGGTTACTCATATTCCTTCCGTGTTGATGGAATTCAATTACTATGCACTCAGAATAATAATCATCTCTTGTGATTTTAAAGACAGTCCAGTTACAATTTCTTCTTGGCCTCGTTCGTTTATCCTTGAAAACTGATTGTTATGCAGTACTGAGAATTCATGCCAGCTTACATTTTTCTTGACATTCTTGTTTATTTGCTACAATGATATATTACAGTCGGTGATAAGTCTATACTAAAGTTGTTAAAAGGGTGTATTAGTATTACCCTGTAAACATTTCCATGTTATGTTCAATTTACAAACTCACGATTCTCTTATAATTTTTTTGTAGTCTTCCCGGAGATTTTGGCTTCGACCCTCTAGGATTAGGTAAGCAATTTCCTGCATCCAGTTAATTAAAGTAAGTTATAGGCTTGTGTAATTCAAAGCATCTTCAAGATATCACCTTGGCCTTTTGGAGCCCAAAACATAATTTAGTTTTCCTAAACTGAAAATATTTGAAACTTGAACTTAAATGCTAAAATTTGTGTCAAGGGTATCAGAAAGTTTTCTTGACGGTGAAAAAACCCTCTTCTTCAGCCCTTGTTCTTGGTTGCTGGCACAGCTTTAGCAATTTCAGATCGTGCAATGTTTTTGCATCATTCTCTACCTGACAAAATATGATAAATATTTTCAAGGTTCGGATCCTGATCTGCTAAAATGGTTTGCACAAGCTGAGCTAATTCATGGTAGATGGGCAATGCTAGCAGTTGCTGGCATCCTCATACCGGATTGGCTTCAAAGCCTAGGCTTCATTGAGAAATTCTCCTGGTATGAAGCTGGTTCTGTTAAGTACTTTGCAGACCCAACAACCTTATTTGTGGTCCAATTAGCACTGATGGGCTGGGTCGAAGGGCGAAGATGGGCAGATATAATTAATCCAGGGTGTGTTGACATTGAGCCTAAACTACCACACAAGAAAAACCCAAAGGCTGATGTTGGTTACCCAGGTGGCTTATTCTTTGATCCTTGGATGTGGGGAAGAGGCTCTCCAGAGCCCGTGATGGTTTTGAGGACAAAAGAGATAAAAAATGGGAGACTTGCTATGCTTGCTTTTCTTGGTTTTTGTTTCCAAGCCATTTACACAGGACAAAGTCCCCTTGAAAACCTGGCAGCACATATCGCAGACCCTGGCCATGTCAATATCTTTTCGGTAAGCCAGTTTCAGTTTCTTATACCTTTTAATTGAAACCAGGTTTTTATGCACCTAGTATAGGAAGAAGGATAAGGGGTTCGAACTGACACGTCATTGCATTGTTCTTGTGCAGGCTTTTACATCCCAATACTGATTTTTTTTCTCCTACAAATAGAGCTGAAGGCAAGGGAATATGAGTTTTATTGGTGATGGCAAAAGACTGGAGTATCTGGTCAGCTAGGAATTTTATACCAGTGCCAACAAATTGTACATATATGATATGACAATGATTTTGCAAAATATATATATTCCTCAATATTGCGTAGCTACACAAACTATAAATGTGAATCACGAGACCTGTTGTACACCTACTGATTATTGTGTTCTTGGATGACACCAAAGAGTTCTGCAAATTGATATCAGAGACGTTTAAATTCTCTTTCTGTGAATCTCTCTATAATTTATTGAAGCAATAATTTGTCAGCAGTATTAACACAGAAGTGCTTCAAAATGTAACTAGAACCAATCAATTGATTGTTAAACAGTTTAACTAAACTGGAAAAACCTTTGAAAGGAAAGGATAATTGTTTTTATAGCTTATGTAAATGGGAAACGAAAACTTTCTAAACATAGCAATTCAAATGTATTTTTTATATTGGAAATTCCTATCCGAGAAGATCTCTGGTGAAGTTGACAAAGTCAATCCAAAATTCTCCTCTTTTACTATTATCCTCTAAAAAATCTGAAGCTATTATTAGATTCTTCTGAATTGGATTTTGCCAGGTAGCTCAATCACCAATCCTTCGGTCCACTAAATTTCATTACAATGGCACACCAACCTAAGAATAAACAAAATAGAGGAAGACAACTCTCTGCAGGGGGAGGAAATTCAGAGAAGTCCATCAAGAATCCTCAAGAAAGAACAGCGGCACGCATGTTTATAGCTAAACATGGCCGCTGTTCATTGCAACTTTCTTTGCCTCTTCCTGATGATCTTATCATTAACTCCTTTGTCTCATTCGATATCGGAATCAGAAGCTCTATTACAATTCAAGGCATCAATGACCAATGCAAGGGCTCTTGATTCTTGGAGACCAGATACACCACCTTGCCCTCCTCAAGGAACCCCTTGGGTTGGCCTCAGTTGTGCAAATGAACAAGTCAGAACTATTTCTCTTTTTAACATGGGGCTTGCAGGAAAAATTGACACTAAGCCATTGGAACAGCTACAAGGGCTTAGATTTATTATCATGGCCAACAATTCATTTACTGGTCCAATTCCTGAATTTAATCGTCTTGCTGCTCTAAAGGCTTTCTACATTTCTAGTAATAAATTTTCTGGGGAGATTCCTTCTGATTATTTTGCGAATATGAAATCTTTGAAGAAACTTTGGTTGGCAAATAATGATTTTTCCGGGAAAATTCCTGAGTCCCTTACACAGCTTCCAATTCTCAGGGAACTCCGCCTTGAAAACAACCGATTTTCAGGGCCAATCCCACAATTAAAACAACAATCGTTAGTTGATCTTGACTTGTCTAACAACAAGCTTGAAGGTGAAATCCCCGAGCCTCTGCTGAAATTCAATGCAACTGCTTTCAAGAACAATACTGGTGTCTGCAGTAAAAAACTGGGAATCAAATGCACCGCACCTACTCCTGGAAACTCAAATGATGCAAATGACCCTAGTGATGTAATGAATCCACCAGGTACACCAAATAGTCAATCTCCACCACCAGAAGATGACAGATCATCTCCACAAGCGAAATGGGTTGTTCTTGGAATTGTAATAATCCTTTTGACACTAACCATCCTTTTTAAGGCCAAGCGAACGGATGATAAATTCAGTCGGACGACAAAGGAGAATTCTGATGAGGTTGTGCAAGTACATATTCCAAGTACCAAGGAGAAAAATCTGAGTTCACCATCAAGAAACAAAAATGGAGGTTCAGCAAATTATTCCAGGCGAGTCGGATCAAGCCGAGGCAAAACAGTGAATGATATTGTGATGGTGAATGATGAAAAGGGAGTGTTTGGATTGTCTGACTTGATGAAGGCTGCGGCTGAGGTGCTGGGGAATGGAGGGTTGGGATCCGCTTACAAGGCAATGATGGCAAATGGAGTATCTGTCGTCGTAAAGAGGCTGAGGGAAATGAATCAGATCACTAAAGACACATTCGATGCAGAAATGAGGAGGCTTGGTGCACTAAAACACAAGAATATATTGACACCATTGGCATATCATTTCAGGAAAGATGAGAAGCTAATTGTATCTGAATTTGTTTCTAGAGGCAGCTTGTTGTATCTTTTGCATGGTACGATATATTTCTATAATCCATACCAAAGTATTAGTATTTTGTTGCCTTATCTTCTTCTGCCATTATGAAAGAAAAAGATTAGAAAGGTGCAAATATAATCTTATATGGTTTATGAAAAAGCCATCAGTTTCTGAAATTTTATGCTATGTAAGATCCTAATGGAAGGATATTGATTTTTTTTTTCAGGTGACCGCGGGGCTGCTCATTCAGAGCTAAATTGGCCAACACGGTTAAAGATCATCCAAGAAGTAGCCAGAGGGATGGGCTACCTTCATTCTGAATTTCCATCATATGAACTTCCTCACGGAAATCTCAAGTCCAGCAATGTTCTTCTCAACTCAAACTATGAACCGCTTCTATCTGACTACGCAATGTATCCATTACTTAACAAAACTCCAACTGTACAAAACATGTTTGCTTTCAAATCTCCTGAATCAGTTTTACACCATCAAGTATCTCCAAAAAGTGATGTCTACTGTCTCGGAATCCTCATTCTTGAAATCCTTACTGGGAAATTCCCCTCTCAGTATCTTAACCACCAAAAAGGTGGCACTGATGTAGTTCAATGGGTACAAACAGCAGTGTCTGAAAGAAGAGTGTCCGAATTGATAGACCCTGAAATAGCTGGAGCCTCAGCAGCTTCACTTGAACAAATGGAGAAATTGTTGCACATTGGAGATGCTTGTACCGAAAGCGATCAAGGAAAAAGGCTAGACATGAAAGAAGCAATCAGGAGGATAGAAGAGATACAAGTGTAAGAAGTTTGCATTGAAATTGGCTGTAAGCCGAAGATTCATAGAAAGGTAGAGACACCTCACATTTTTCACAAGAATATTTTGGAATTAGAATTTCCATTGATTAAAATTTTGAGAAGACAGGGCTTTCGGGAGAATTCCATACAGCTTATAACAAATATTCTTTGCTTTTGTTTAGTCATTGATAAATGCATCAATCTCTACAAAATGAATGCCATTCAATCACCGTGAAAATGGTCAATACATTCTTGAAACTTTTGTTAGTACAGAAGAACAAAAATATAAACAAGGCTTATTAACCTTCTGGCCCTTGAAGTATACGTGCTTATACCCATAAACCCCCTGCGAGCGTACCCTTTGACCTCCAAGGTATATATTTTCATATCCTTTAGCCATTTTTACTGTGATAGTAAAAAATCGGAAGGACAAAAAAGATATTTGACCCTCGAGTTGTACCGTTATAAGGGTTAAAAAATACATTTCTCAATATTTTCAGGGCAAAAAGATACAGAGTAATATATTTTATGGGCTAGCAGGTATTTATGTAATGTAAATTGTAGTTTCTGTTCTTTTGGATCCGTAATATATTTTTTCAATAAGGTCTTTCCTTGAACTACTCAGACCTTGTTTTGCGGATTACTCGAAATCCCTCCTTTCAATGGCGTACTTCCGCGATCTCCCATGCACACCAAGTGCCTAGCTTTTCTCAAAAAACATGTACAGTCAAGTGTGAACATAGCAATAACTCTCTGGGGCACCAACTCCACAAAAGAAGCGTGGGCTCCTGCAAGTACTCTGCAAAATGGCGGCGTGCCCTTATGTTTAAAATAGTTTACAAGGTTAAGAAGTAATTGCCATATTTCTATGCAATTTAAGTCCAGTAAAGCTGGTCGTTTATTAATTATGATGTAGATAAAAAGCAAAGATAACTTACTTGTACCATTTTGCTGGACGAACAAAAAGCATCGTAATTCTCTCCGGGAACTGATTTCCAGGAAGGCTCATAATGGCCATATGTATGCAAAATAACCCCAAAGAATAGATGTAGGTATGAGCTTGATAATTAGAACAGCAAGTATAGATATTCCCACAAGGATTGACTGTTGAAGGTTGCTTCATCTTTGCTCATTAACTCGCACCGGCAAATGAGTATCAAGGTTCTTTTCCAGATCAAGTGTGCGATTTCCATTTTCTTCATTTTCAACTATAAGAACTCATCCTTCAAGTCTTTCAATTCTTCCGAGACTTGACGCTGAGAAGCAAAAAAACTAACTACATTACATTTTTATGTGCTCCTACTGTAGAATGTATTTTGGTAAGATAATATATATTTTTATGGTTGTAGCACTTACAGCTGGAGTCTTGTACATTTCAACAAACACTGCTTGCACCTTCCCGTAGAGTTCAGAGTTGCTTCCCTGTCGATTTATGCATTCCTTACCCTCCTTTGCCATTTTTTTTGAAAGAACTACATGCATTCACGAAAATCTCAGTAGAAGAAAACCAACATACTGCAGTCTGCATACACTAATACTGTATTGACACTTGATTGTACCTGTTTTTTTTAAGAAAAGCTAGGCTCTTGGTGTGCATGAGAGATTGCGGAAGTACGCCATTGGAAGGAGGGATTTCGAGTAATCCGCAAAACAAGATCTAAGTACTTCAAGGAAAGACCTTATTGAAAAAACATATTACGGAAACAAAAGAACAGAAACTGCAATTTATATTACATAAATAACTATTAGCCCTTATTAGCCCTTAAAGTATATTACCGTGTACCTTTTTGCCCTCAAATTACGAGAAATGTATTTTTAACCCTTATAATTGTACAACTCCGATTTTTTATTATCACGGTAAAAATGGCTAAAGGGTGTAAAAATACATATCTTCATGATTAAAGAGTACTCGTAGAATACATGAGTTTATGAATTTATGGGTATAAATGCACATGCTTGATTGAGGGATAAAAGATTAATAAGGCTATGAACAGAATCAGAGCATCCACCATTCAGTTTAGTTAAAATCAAACATTTGGTTCATCACAAAGCTCAAACCTTAAACATTTGATTATTTAGTCAAGCAAAAGGCTGTTTTTTTAAAGCGAAACTGAGGTAAGTCAACTGGATGAATTCGTCTTAAAAAAAGTAAAACATAAGAAAAGAAGAACTACATGAATTCGATATTTTTATTTGAAATTATTATTATATACTCTTTTTAATATTTATAAATTAGATATTATATACTTTTATGATAACATCACATCTCTAAATTCCCAAAAAGTTCCCAAATAAGAATAGCCGCCATTATTAATTCATTATATTACTTATCATTCAAATCGACTTAATTTTACCTTTCGAAATTATATTAAATGAATTTGTACCAACAATTAGAGATGGTCATCGGGTTATTTCGGGGTCGGGGAGTGTTTCCGCCTTCGATATCCGAATTCAAAATCGATCCCCGAACGAGGACTATTTTACTCCCCAAGTGTGACGACTGAGAATTTTGCGACGTAATTAAGTGAATAAAGTATGTGTTATGTGATGTGATTATAATTATGTGACTAAGTGATGATTATTTGTCTTATCTGTATACTAGAGTTTAGGAGCGTGGATAAAAAACGTTCTAATTTAAAGAGTCAGCTTAAAAGATAAGCTGTGGTGTCGGGCCGTCAGGTAGAACGAAACCCGTCCTAATATGAAATTAAAGAATATAAAATGTGAATTATATGTGATTGAATGAAATGAATGAGTAAATAAAGTATTTCGTCCTAAGTAACGTGTTGATTGGTAAAGACGTTGAGAAGCGTAATCGAAACGCTGAGCGTCGGGCCGTCAGACTGAACGTGACCCGGTACGCGTAAAAGAGGATAAAGATTAAAGAGGGATAGATTCTATGATCAGACCTGAGTCGTTATGTGACTGTATATATGTGATTGCTTGACTGAGTGCATGACTATGTGTTCTGTGTCAAATTTGTGAATTTTAAAGGAATTACGTGATTTAAATAAAGGTTTAATTAACCTTCACGTATTTTTATAAAATCATTCGAGTAAGATAAAAATATGGGATTTATTTTGTTATCTTCGTAATGGTCCTAGAGACTTTTTAAAAAATGATGAGTGAATTTGATAGTTGATCTTTGCATTTTTAAATTGATTTTATGTGAAAAATGTATTTATTAAAGCAAGTTTGCGAAATTCATATAAAATCAACCGTTCGCTCAAATTCTTATTATGAGTAATGGATAAAAAGCTAATTTCGAGACCTACGTGTTAAAATTGTCATTTTCGATAATTCTCGACTTTCCGAAAGAGATATATTTTATATTTGAATTTTCTTGCATTTGAGTAAAAAGAGAAAGAATGTGTGAGCCAAAAAGGAATTAATAGATTACCATTTTGCCCTTGCTTTGGTAGAGTATAAAATCACCCCTCCCTCCCCCATTTTCTTTTTCTTTCCCGTGCACTCACTCTTTCCTCTCTTCTCTTCTCTTTTCTTTCCTCTCTCTCTCGAACACTCTCTCTCACTCTCTCTCGGCTCTCTCATCTCTCACCTCTCTCACTTGCATGCAACCATCAAAACATACTCAAACACAAAGATATTGCTACCTTTAGTTGTTATTTTCGGTATACACTTCGATTCCTATTTGCATGTAAGTAATTATAAAAGTTTTGTTGGTTAATCACTATGGTAGTGTTCAAGAAAAACCATTTCTTGATGCATAACCATGAGAGTGAATTCAAGCATGTTTGGAGGTCATAAACTCGAGAAGAGACCCGTTATGGGCTCTCTCAAGTTCGGCCACCACCGGCCATGATCCAAAGGAGAGCCGGTGGATTTTCCATGGTGTGATCATTTGATTTTAGCTTTGCATGTTATGATTTCTTGAAGATTTGAAAAAGGGTTTTGTTTCTTTGATGAAAATCAAGTGTGTGCTTGATAAAATGATTCCATTGATTGTGTTAGAAAGTAAATGAATGTGTGCAAATGATTGTTGCTTATAAAATCAAAAATTAAGGTTTGCATGTGGATTTTTGCTTCGGCTTTTTGCTAATTAAGAAGAGGAATTTGATTTTTGTGAGATAATCTTGGTAAATACTAAGTTTATATGGCATAAACGTGATTGCATGTTAGTTTTAAAGAAGATCAAGATATGCATGTCATTGATTTGTCCTTGAGATGTAAATTTGAGTTTTTGCCGAATGGGAATTGAGTTAAAAAGGGGTTAATTTGATGAATAAGTGGATGCATGTTGTGATTTAGGTGAAATTCGATTGTGTTAAGGAATTTAGTTGGTGTACTTGATGAAAATGAAGTGTTTGATATAATGATGAGTTGAAGTTGAATTGCATGCAAACATGTATGTATGATTTGGTTCGAATTATTGTTGATAAAATGAGATGTTAGTTTAATTGTTGGATTATGCTATGATTAAGGATGCATGGTGTAATTTTGAGAAATTTGATTGTATATATATATAATCGTGGTTCGAATTTTTATGATTAAAAGAAAGGGGAATGATTCTTTAATGGTTTTTGAATGAGTTATGTGGTTATATGATTTAAAGTACGTATTTGATTGATTTTGTGTGATAAGGCCGAATAGGCCATAGGGATTAAGAGTCAAAAACTTGATTTTGATGATCATAAGGATGGTTGAAAGTGTATAAATGAATATCTATGAATTTATTTGCTTAATTGTAGTATGTGGTTCGAATTAAGGAACAAAGGAAAAAGGGAACTAAGTTGAATGATTTTATAAGATATAAGTGATAGTTATGGACGTAAATGTTTGGTTGTGAATAAATCTTGTACTCGTACGAGTTATATTAGTGTGATTTGATGAATAGCCAAGGTTAAGCGAGTACGCTTTGATTGTTAAGTATATAAGGGTATAAAAGCTACGAGAAAGGGATATGCTATATGCTATAAGCTATGTGCTTATATGTATAAGCTATATTCGTATACTCGAGTCAAAGATATAATCGAGTTACCGTATAGAGTGATCGTTCCGGGAATGAGAGTTGAGAATCTGATTAAGATTTTGGTTTTATTGTAGATTCGGAGCGTGAGGGCATTCAGGCTAGGAAAGGAAATGATTTACTAGGTGGCAGTAGTTCAACCTTCAGGAAAGCAAATTCAGGCAAGTAACTCTGATTACTTGTGTAATTGGTTATAAAGAGAATGTTGTTCATACCATGTATAGTATTGAACTGTTTAAGTATGAAACCCTCGTTTTATGAAACCCTGATATTGATTTGAAGTACCCTTGTTCTTGATAACCTGTTATTGATAAGCCTATTGATTTCACCCTTTGATAATCTGTCTTTTCTGTTCAAGTTACCTATTAAGCCATGAATTATATTGAACCTTTTAATTATCTTTGTTAACCCTGTTTAATGATATCCTGTTTCTCTTGATCACCTTATTGATCCCTAAATCAATGACGATCCTTCTAATTTAGTGCTTTGTTATCCTTGATACAGAATTCTTATGAATTGTTCCTTGCGTATCTTTGAATCACTCCCTGAACTTTTTTCCTTAAAATATGAATTAAGAATGAGTTTTGACTTGAAAAGTCCGAATGATTTCAAATGCTTGGTAATGATAAAATGAATTTTAGAAAACCTAATTGTTTTTCCAACTCAAGGTTTTCCAAATGAATTCCTGATGGATTGGATTGGGACGTAAGAGACTAGTGTGACCAGTCCAGTCATGGTAAGAGGCTAGCGGGGCTAGTCCAACTTAAGGCTGAAATTATGCTGATTGGTACCTTAAAGACCGGAATGGAGGTCGATACGGGCTGATCACCCGTATATAATGAAATGGAAAGATAAAGTGATCCAATCAAGGGTTCTAATTGATTATTTAAAAGGGAACTGAAACTTTTGTTCAGTAAATTGATTTTGAAAATGAAAATGGTTTATATTGCCTTGAAAAGAGTTGATTATGTTATTGTGGAGCTTAAAGCTCGAGAACCCTGATTCTTGAAATTGTTGATCATATGATTGATTATATATCTTGAAATACTGTTGCTTTCCTCTATCAAAAGATCTATTTTGATCCTGCAATGATTTGTGATGAATGTCGGCTTTCGTCCTGCTTTGAGCCTTGTTCCTTGAAAGCGCCATACTATTCTTCAGAAACCTTTCCTTAACCCAAAAAGATGGAAATCTGCCACCTAGATTAAATAAAGTAGAATGCCCTAGTTTGTTAAAACATATTGTGATTTGATATTGTAGAACCGCTATATAGTTACTTGCTGAGTTTTATACTCATTTGTTTTGTCTTAATCTAACCATGGCAGTTAAGCAAGAAGATGGCCAGGCTTAGGCGCTCTGCTCGTAAGAGCGTACCTGGTGGTCCCTACCGTGTTGAGGGCTTCCGGTTGTCGGAGCAGGTAGTGGTAATCATGAGTGAGCTCGCGCCTAGAAAGAAGTGTATAAAGATACAATGGGTTATCTGTCGGTTCCCAGCCGGAATCGATGTTGGTTATCTAATAATATTTTGGGTTTGTAAGTTATATTTTATGATTGGTAGTTGTGATCTTGTCTCATACTTTATCCTGTTGATCCTGTTAGTAGTTAATCGGGGTTTATGCATATTTAATTATTAGATTAAGAGGTGTGTGAGTCCTCATTTCCTAACCCCGAGATTGAGGGCGTCACAAGTTGGTATCAGAGCTACAGGATCTAGTCCCTGAGACAAGTTAGGATTTAAAAAGGGGTATTTTGGGAATATATCTATATCGCGAGAGAGTTCGACTAATATAGAGTTGAGTTAGACTATTAGGTATAGTCTAAGGAAAGTGTTTATTGGTAAAGCGGAAACTAGAGTTAGGGTGTGAGTTAGCTGGAAGCTTTATTTAACCCTAACATTGTTTCTTGGTTGCTGTTTTGTGTTTTCTCTTAGGATCCTAGTAGTGGTAGTGACTCAGACTCAGAGATTAGTTTGACTGGTACCCCTGTGGACCCCGTTCCACCCTCTCCAGAGGAGCCTGTGTATGTTAGTTCAGACCCAGAGGAGGACCCTTCTGAGAGTAGTGAGATCCCCATGCAGATTTCACCCTTGAGGCCTGATTCAGAGACCCCTGCCCCTGAGCCAGAGTCCGAGATGCCTAAGACTGTTCCTGTCAGTGTTGGTGGCAAGTTAGCCCAGGACCGAGACTTTGTGTACTCCCGCATTCCTGAGTTGGGAGCTTTGGTGGATAGACTAGCCAGAGAGTCTAGGCAGAGTGCTTCTGTTATGGATGATGAGTGGCGAGTTCGGGTGAAGATGGTGGAGCAGGTTGCCAGGAGGAGATTGGATGAGGGACCATCCACTAGTGATGCTGATGCTGAGGCCCGGAGGCTGTATAAGATCATTCGCTGGATGTTGGTTGTGTTGAGAGAGATTCTAGATGATTAGACGGGACTATTGGTTGAGCCCGTAGATTGTTGTTTTTTTTCAGCGCCGGTAGGCTTTGGGATACTTGGTCAGATGCCGGGATCCCTTTTTCATTTATCTTGTTGTATTTCAGACCAGTGTTGTAGTAGTAGTAGTTGGAAGTTAGGGATAGATAGGGGGATGTTTTCCAGTTTTTCCTCTGTTTAACCCTGCTATTTATTGTACCTTGTTTCAGAACCTTAATATCCAGAATATTCTCTATGTACCCTTTGATTAAATAATTCTACTGTCATTGCCTTCCATTGTGCACCTTGATTATCTTATAAACTGTTCTCAATGCCATGCTTTAATACAACCATGTTTTCGTACCACCATGTTTTAAAGTTCATAAAACCCTATTCCGTGCCATGGTAAAACAACACTGATATGAGAATTATGTAGTAATAAGGATTGCATGTGCAAATTGGGTAAAACTTAAAACCCATAAAAGAGATTTCATAGAAATTGTTGTTATATATACATGTCATGCTATCGTATTGCTAAATAATTGCTCAATCAGGTTTGTAAGAAATGGCCAACTCACCAGATCACCAAGAAGAAGAAATTCCCACCCAAGACCCAGAAATAAACCCAGAAACCACTATGATGAGCAGACTTGCTCAGCTTTTGCAACAACCTGTGGCCCCTAAAGTTGGAAATTTCAAGCACTTTCAATCTGTTCATCCCCCAGAGTTCTTAGGTTTGTTAGACCCGATTAAAGCTCAGTCATGGTTAAGAGAGTTGGAAAAAGCCTTTGAGTTAGCATAAGTTAAGGATGATAAGAAAGCTCAGTACGCAAGTTATTATTTGAAAGATGAAGCAAGTTTCTGGTGGGAGTCTTCTAAGGCGTTGTTGGAAGGCAAAGACTTATCTTGGGAGAAGTTTACCGAGATGTTTCTGGAAAAGTATTTGCCAAGCTATATGCAAGATCAATTGGAGATGAAATTTATAGATCTTAGGCAGGAAGAAATGTCGGTAGTAGAATATGAAGTGAAGTTTTCAGAATTATCAAGGTTCGTACCTGAGTACGTGAATACGGAAGTGAAGAAGGCTAAGAGGTTCCAGCAAGGACTCAAGCCGTGGATTAGAAGTCAAATAGCAATGTTGGAGATTAAGAACTATGCTGCATTGGTTCAGAAAGCAATGATAGTGGAAGGTGAGCGGGAAGCTGCTCGAAGAGAAAATGAAGGAAGAAAGAGGAAGTTTGAAAGCTCTAAGCAAGAGCAAGGAAGCTCAAAGTTCAGAGGGAAGTTTGGGAAGAATGGTGGAGGTCAGAACCAAAAGTTTCAGAAGTTTAGACCCGGGAATGGAGCTCAGAAGAGCCGTTTCCAGAAAGCTGGTCAACCGGGGAAGGATAGCAAACCTCAGAAGCAAGAATACAAGAACTGTGGAAAGAGACACCCGGGGAGGTGTAATAAGCTGGATATAACGTGTTATAAGTGCAACCAGAAGGGGCATTATTCTTCAGAATGTCCAAGTGGAGTAAGGAAGCCTGATTTAGCTTGTTTCAAGTGTGGCAAAGTGGGCCATATGGCCAGGAATTGTAAGGAGCCTGTGCAGAAGGCTAATGTTCTCAGAATTGCTGGACCGCCGTCTCTCCCAGCACCATCAGCTCAACCCAGAGCTAGAACCTTTAACATGACAATGAAAGATGCGGTGCAAGAGGTGGACGTGGTAGCAGGTATGCTTGTTATAAACTCAGTAAAAGTAAAAGTTTTGATGGATTCTGGAGCAACTAGATCTTTTATCTCTGAAAGTATTCTTGATAAGTTAAATTGTGTTGCGAACCCTCTAGAGCCTAATTACAAGGAATAAAGCAAGGCTGGTTGCTAAAGGCTACTCTCAACATGAGGGTATTGATTATGATGAAACATTTGCACCAATTTCTAGATTAGAAGCCGTAAGAATCTTTTTTGCTTATGCTGCTCACAAAAAGTTTAAAGTCTTTCAAATGGATGTGAAAAGTGCTTTTCTTAATGGAGAATTGGAAGAAGAGGTCTATGTTGAACAACCTCCAGGCTTTGTAGATTCAAAATTTCCAAATCATGTCAACAGGCTTGACAAAACACTTTATGGCCTTAAGCAAGCTCCTAGAGCATGGTATGAGACTTTAGCTCAATTCCTTCTGGAAAGTGGATTTCACAGAGGTACAATTGATAAAACACTGTTCTATCTCAACCATGGAAATGACTTACTTTTGGTAGAGATATATGTGATGATATCATATTTGGTTCTATAAATGCCAAACTCTGTGAGAGGTTTGCAAAGCTAATACAGTCAAGATATCAAATGAGTATGATGGGAGAACTCAACTATTTTCTGGGACTTCAAGTCAAGCAAAATGAAGAAGGTACTTTTATCTGTCAATCCAAGTACACCAGAAATTTACTGAAGAAATTTGGAATACAAGATTATTCAACTGCATCCACTCCCATGACCAGTGCAACCAAGTTAGATAAAGATATTGGCTCACCAGTAGATATTACTAACTACAGAGGTATGAATGGTTATTTACTCTATTTAACTGCAAGTAGACCTGATATCATGTATGCTACCTATCTTTGTGCAAGATTTTAGGCTGATCCAAGAGAACCTTACTTAATAGCTGTGAAAAGAATTTTCAAGTACCTTAAGGGTACAGCTGATCTGGGATTGTGGTATCCTAGAGAATCAGATTTTAAGCTAATAGGTTACTCAGATGCAGATTTTGCAGGATGCAAAATAGACAGGAAAAGCACTAGTGGAAGCTGCCAATTTCTAGGAGGCAGATTGGTTTCTTGGTTTAGCAAGAAACAGAAGTCAATTTCCACATCAACTGCAGAAGCTGAATATATTGCTACAGGAAGCTGTTGTGTAGAGATTCTTTGGATAAAGAATCAATTACTGGATTATGGGTTAGAATTTTCTAAAATCCCTATTTACTGTGATAATCAAAGTGTTATTTCTATGACAGGTAATCCAGTTCAACACTCAATTGAAAAGCACATCAGCATTAGTTACCATTTCATAAGGGAACATGTGATGGAAGGTACAGTGGAATTGCATTTTGTTCCAACAGATCAACAACTAGCAGATATCTTTACAAAACCACTATGTAAAGCTACTTTTACAAGACTGGTAAATGAACTTGGAATGGTTTCAGGTTCTTTCTCTAAATCTGCTTAGTTTTTGTTCTCATGCATCAGACTTTATGATCAGCGTTTACAGATTGTCTTATCTTCATAAAATATGTTCTTAAAATGAAAATTCATTAAATGCTGATTGTTATCTGATGTGGATCTTTAAACTCTGATAGTGTTTTGAATGTTCAGTGACTATTCAATCCAATGAGGATAACTGTGCTAGATGCTGACCTAGTAGTCTTTAACTTACTAGAAATCCCATGTTTGAATTAGTTGTTTATGTGGAAACTCATTAACATAAGCAAATTCTGATTTTGAGCTTAGTTAAGTTTACTTTGTGTATCTTATTACTAAGTCACAAACTAGATTCTTGCTTCTTATCTGTCAAATTCTGATGTCAGTAAATCTTAAGGATGAACTAAATGCTGATAAGCCTCACTTATTAAAAGAAAAGAAAAGAAATGAAAATAAAAGTCAAGTACTCCTTTGAGATCTAGAGTAAATATATGGAAGGGAAGACCCAAGTGCATTGCTGGTATTAAGTAATATGCATTAGAAAAGCAAATAAATTTTCTTGGTGACTTTTCACATTCTCTGATTATTGGAGAAATACTCTGACAACAACATAAATTCTAATAAGCAGTCGTGACTCACTTACACTGAGAAACCACTTTAAAAAGGAATTTCAAAAGATGCATAAAATGAGTACAAACAGTTGAGGTGGACTCTTGCATAAATTTGTTCTATAGTAGACTTCATGATTGATGACAGATTTTAAGCATTTTTCTTAGTTATGCCTTATTTCTAAGATGTACAGAAGTTTATCAGACTTTAATCTTTATCTGATATTCTGCTGAATGCACACACTTTCACTCCATATGAATGATGAAAATTACTGTGGTGATTAAGTTGTTTTTGACAAACAGTTAAGTGTCATTTGTATAAATTCTGAGGACAAGTTCTGATGATTAAACTCTGAAGAAAATAAGTCAGTATTTGTATGAAGAATCACAGAAAAATATATTCACCTTTTGAGTTGATAAGCCATATTCTGATGATTGTTAAAATCTGATATAAGTTAAGTTCTGATATTAAATCCTGATGGAATGCTTGATGCGTACGTGGAATTATTCTTTACTTGACTTACTTGTGGTAAAAACTAAAATAGTCATATTTAATCAGAATATTTAGGTGAGATAAAAACAGTCATAATCATTAAGGGTTAGTGGTAAACATGTTTGTCTTGAAAAACTACATGTGCACAGTAATTGTTAATTATTTCTCGTGCCCATTAACTCCTGCTTTAACTTTTTACTGACTGTTATTATTACACATCGGTCTAGGGAGATGAGGCATCATTATTTCTACTCTTAATCATTCAACAGTCCTCAAGTCCCTTGGTATTCCATTGGCTATTTAAATGAGTGCTCATCCTTCAGTAAAATCACATCTTTTCATTTCTCTCGAACAATGGCTCATTTTAGTTGGTTTTACTGCTATGGCACAGTCACTGTGACTATTTTTAGAAATGGAATTCCGAATTCATATCCTATCAACAACATTCCATACATCATCTGGATTCAACTTCCAGACAACATTAAAAATGATTTATTGTCTTTCCAAAGAGAATTTCATCTCCGCATTCTTAAACAGCAGGAGAAAATCATTCGTCTTGCTGTTCTCTTTGTTGAAAATAGGAAGAAGAATTAAATGTCATCCATCCATATCTCTTCACCATCAGCTTTGTCATACTTCTTAGACTAAGGCTGTTGATGTTAACCATCTTAGACTAGGACCATCTTGTAATTTTTGCATGTAATCTATAAATTTCATGAAATGTACTCGTTTGATATATTAATGAAATTTCCTTTAATTGCAAGATTTAGTCTATGTTTCTCTAATATTATGTGACTGTGAATGTTCTAATTGTAATTTGTTAATCTTTACTTCATCTTTTTGAACTATATCCTTTGATGAATGTTTTGATTAAAATTATGGTCAATAATAAATTGTGATGATTTGAGAAACAATTGGAGCACAGGTTCATGCATCAGAACCTGTGATAATTGGAGCTGAGAATGTTACTTCTCAGAAAGAAACTGCAGCTCAAAGTTCTGATACTTTGAAGAGGAAATCTGTAAGTTCTGAAGCTGCTAAAACAACTCCTTCACTGACAAGGAGACTAAAGAAAATGAGGGCAGAAAGGTACAAGGTCAAGCCTATATTTGAGGATTCAACTGAAGCTGAGGAAGGGGATCATGAATCTCTGATCTCATCAGAACCTGTGGTAATTGAAGCTCTGCCATTCCCTACTCAAGCTCAGAATACTGTGTCAACACCTCATGTTTCTCCTATTAAAGCTACAGATGATGCTGAAGAACAAGCTAAAACTTCTGAAATAGATATTCACAATTTGAATATACCAAATGTTCTTTATCTGGAAACTCCATCTACAGAAGCTTAGCAATCTCCAACTCATTCTCCAATTTTAAATGCTGAGATACCATCTACACCAACCACACCAGCTTTGGAGATAAATTCTGATGTTCAGAATTTAGATAATGTTATTCTCGAATCTCCAGTAGCATCACACACTCTTGTGCTGTCAGAACATCTTGAGTCTTCCTCAAGTTCTGAAGACAGTATTTCTGTTGAGACTCCAGTTCCCATTCTGGGCAAGGAAGAATTGGTAAAGAAATTTGTTGAAAAGGAAGCACCTATTTCTTGGGAGGATACTCACAGAGGTGTGGAGTGGACCACGAAGTGGAATGACATTGATTTCATTCCAGGCTCTAACATTCTGACAGAGCATATTGCTAAAGCTGATGAGTTGCTCACAAATGCCGATTTAAAGACATAACTGAAGATCACCGCTCTATCTACCAAACATCTTCAAGGTATATATTCTTCTACTCATGAATAGGTTGATACACTAAAGGAACATGCTGATAAGATAGATCTACAGATCAAGGTTGACAAGAATAGATATATCAGACCTACTCTTGAGAAAATTGAAGCCATTGAGAAGATTCAAGAGAAGCAACATGCCCAAATTGATGAGGTCCTGGCTAACCATGTTTCTCAAAAAGCTCAATTGGATGAAATCCAATCTTCAGTTGAACTTCTCCTCTCTCTCTTACTTCCTGATGATGCAAAAAAGGGGGAGAAGGTAGTTAAGTCCAAATGCTCACCTACTCAAATACTGAAGAAGAAGGATGATAAAGGTGATGACCAGGGAAACTCTGATAAGAGTAGAGGTTAAGGAAAAGTTCAAGGAAAATCTTTTACACAGAAAAAGTCAAGTTCTGATGTTGTGAATGCTAAAAGTCTGAAGTCAAGTTCTGATAAACAAAGTCTGATGTCAAGTTCTGATATTCTGATTCAGTCGAGATCTAAAGACTCTCAGAAGTTTTTACAAACTCTGAAGCTAAAGGGGAAGCAGACTACTGTTTATTACAAAGATCCTAAAATCCAGACACTTGATGAGGAGATAGCTAGAAGATTATTTCTGAAACAAAATACAGGAATGGATTTGGAAACTCTCAAGGAGGAAGAAGCTAGATTTACAGCTGAGAAGACAAATCTTAAGTCTAAAGCTTCTGATGCAAAGAAACCTCCAAGGCCTAAGGAAAAAGGCATTGTGATCAGGGAAAAGTCAAATTCTGAGACTTCAAATTCCAAGACTAGATCACAAACTGAGTTTGATCCTAAGTCAAAAGGAAAAGAAAAGGTTGGTGAACCTTTAAAGATTGAGAAAAAGATAAGTTCTTCCGTTCCAGTCTATCAAACTACAATGCATGATGATAATTTGATAGAAGATGAAACTGTTCAAATTCTGAAGAGAAGAAAGATAATTGAAGAATCTAAAACAACCTCTGACATTGCTCAAGTTGTTCAGAATGAAGGACAACAAGTTACAGAAGAAACAACAAATTCTGATCAAGTTGATTTGGAAAAGATGATAATTGCTGATAAGAAGAAGCTGTTATGGAAGAAAGCTACTCCAGTTGAACCGAAATCCAATCTTATGATGAATCAACTCGCAAAATTTGGGTTGAGATCCAAGCAACCTAGAGATAGAGCTGGATTATGTTCAGATAAATAGAAGATACAAACAGGAGTATAAGTTACTCTAAGAGATCCTTTCATGTTGACAGACAAACCATATGAACAAATCAAATAAAAGCACCTTGACAAAGTGTTGTCTGCTCAAATTGTGATAGATGCTCGTGATAAGGATAATCTAAAGGAGAAATTAATTTTATTTCTCAATGATGGACTAACTTACAGACTAGCTGATACTGATGTGCTAAAGAAGTCTGTCAGAGAGCTTCAACATATTCACTATCTTCTGAAAGTAAAATCTGATATTACAAGAAGATGGTCAGAATACATTTTGAAGGCTATAAGAGATCGACTTAGAATCTCTGGTACAAAGACTTCTCAGTATATACCAATGATTACTGAAGGTGATGGAAGAGAAATTCCTATGTTGAAGAACTCTGCTAAGGTGGAAGTTATTCTGAAAGGAAGATGCTTATGTTATAATGAAAACTCATCACATCCTAGAGTTATCAGAATTAGTGATGGACTTGAAAGAACATCAATTCAAGCTCTCAGAACAGCCATTTATCAAATTGGTGATAGTAAAGATGAAGAACTGATGCAGGTCAAAGCACAGTTAGTTGAAATTCTGAGAAAAGCTAAAGATAAGTTGGTAAAAGATTTTGTTAAGAATCATTATGGATTCAGATTGATCCAGTGATGTTGGTAAAGGTACAAGGACTATAAGTTGTAGTTAATAGTCTTATTAAACTTTCATTGCATTTGAACTTAATTGTTTTTGACATCATCAAATCTATTAACTTGTATATTTTGCATTAATTACAAGTTGAGGGAGATTGTTAGATATATTTGAGATGTCATGTCTATTATGTTTCATGTTTAGTTTTCAGATCTTAACAAACAGGAAATATCAATACTTACTGGAATCAGTACTTACTGGAATCAGTACTTACTGGAAGTCAGAACTTAAGGATATCAGAACTTAGATTATCAGAAGATAAATATCAGAATATAGATATTAGAACTTAAGTACGAGAGGACTTACAGTTAAGGAAGGAAGCTAATTTACAAGAAAGAAGATCGAGACTAATACAAAAGAAGATATGCATGGAAAGAGTTAGAAGACAAGAAGACTTGTATAAGATATCTGATTGATATATTTTAGGAGACATAATTATATTCCATATCAATTAGAAGTTATCTTGTAACTGTGTACTATATAAACACAGACATAGGTTTACACTATATGTGTTATCATTATCGAGAAGATCATACATTGTAACCTAGCAGCTCTCGTGATATTTGTTCATCACTAAGAGAGAACAGTTCCATTGTAACAGAGTTTATTATATTGAATATATTTATTTACCGTTACTTGTGTTCAAAATCGATTTGATTGTATTAAACACTGTATTCAACCCCCTTCTACAATGTTGTGACCTAACATATATATCAGATAAATAGGCATAGAATCAGTGATTAACTGAATAACAAACCGGAGAAAGAAATTCAGGCGACGGCGAAACTGGGCGGCGACGAAAAACCGGAGCAGAGGGCGATAGAGACAGAAGAACATGAGAGGAAAAAGGTAAAATAGAGGGGAAGAGAGGAGAATAACAGAGAGATTAAGAGATTGGAGTGATCGAAAAAGGAGAAGAGGGCCAAAATTGAGCCAAGAAATACACGGGTATATACATGTGTTGTTATTTCTAAATAAACTGATTTAGGTGGTTACAACACGTGTCCAACCATTGACACGTAGCCCCCCTCTGATAGCAAGTCGATTTGTATCGATTTTAACCCATTAGTAGTACAATATTACGAGTAAATATTAATCGAAACAAATGCGAGATGATATATATATATCCCGTAACTAATAAAATAATTTTTTCATGAATTTTAAAGCATTTTTGAAACGCAACTCGTACCCGCATTCAACGATCAACGAACCGAGCTGCACTCAAAACAAATTCAGAAAATTACAAAAATAATCTTAAAATGTTACAAATATCCCGAAGTTAATAAAAACATGAAATTCATAATTTTAAAATAATTTATGAAACGTGATTTATACCCGTTTTTATCAATTAAACGAATCAACGCGCGGGTGAAATTACTCCCAAAAATTTTCAAAATAATTTTAAAATTCTCGGAATATTTCAAACTTAAATAAATATGAGTTTCGTAATTTTTGAAATATTTCTGATTTTAATATTGATTTTACTAATAAATACAATCAGAAAATCACTCATGGATAAATAATCAATAAATATGAATTTCTAAATTTTATAAAATCCCAAAAATAAATATAGTAATTATAAAACCATAAAAACAATTTTAGAGACATTCCAAATATTTATGCAAATAAATTTGTATTAAATTTGCTTTTAAAAGTGAAACAAAAATAATACAACACAATAGTTAGTTACGCGAACGACCCCGTATGCTAAAAATCACATATACATAATAACAAGCAATAACCCGCTGACAGGACCCATATACATAGTTTATTTGTTTAATTATTTAATAATTAAATAATTAAATAATACTAAAAATATACGAGTCGTTATATCCTTCCCCCCTTAAAAAGATTCTGTCCTCGGAATCTGAATTGATTAAACAAGTGAGGATATTTGTCAAGCATATCTGATTCTAACTCCCAAATAAACTTTTATAATCGAGGATTTATTCAAACATACTCACTATAGGTATAAATTCATTTTTGAGGATTCGCTTTTAACGATCAAGAATTGGATCGATCACTCTATGCGGACCAAATTTTGATAAGAGCCCACTGGCTCCTAATCAACAACTTGGTTCGAATAAGAAACATATCGCCTTAACATTGATACGTGGGATACATTATATATATATACATTGCAATTGCGGTGACAATATCAACTTATAGACAAAATCACCTATATTTCTTTATACCTCGAACGGTTCAATACATTTAAGACTCTACTTGTTCTTTCTATTCCAACTTAACCAATTTCTTTCAAGATGAAACTTTTTCCTATACCACGATCCTAATCCTATATATCCATATTCTTTCAATGCAAATCCGCTTTCTTTCTTTGTCTGTTTAGAATTCTATAATATACTTTTCTAACCTTGTCATACAAAAGCATTATGAATATGCTACCCATGCGGGGTAACGCTAATTTATATGCTATTTTACCGACATATTTCAAAATTTCAAAAAGGTCCAACGTAGCTCGGACTCAACTTTCTTTTCTTTTCGGATCTTGGATGATCCATTTTTCATGGTAACACTGTTAACAATATCAAATCTCATTCTTCAAATTTTATACTCTTTCTAGCTTGATCTACACAGTTCCTTTAATAATCCTGCGTGGCACTTAACCTCTTCTAAACATTCTTGACAGTTTCTTTTGTTTATTGTAGTAACTCTAGTCCAGGTATTTCATGTTCGCTGACTTCATTTCAATATACCGGTGATCAACATTTGCGTTCATAAAGAGCTTTGTAGGGAGGCAATCTAATAATGGCATTCTTACCAGATATCCTCGAGTTTCCTCTTTTTAATTAGAATAACCATGAGTCATTCAACATAATGATCCTTTTGTTAATAATATTCCTCTTTTAGAAAAGTCTGGGAATCTTCCCAATCTTCTTCGATCATACTCAGGCTTCTGTTAAATCAATGAATTCTTTGAACTCTGATAATCCTAGTAATTGGATGAATAGTCACTCCGTACGCTGATTCTGTTGTTAATCTTATAAAACAATATTTGTACCTTACTGTTAGAAATAATCGACTTCTTCATAATCGCGAGTTACTTTGTTCTATGAATTAACAATACTAAGTCTGAAACAAATATCCTTCTAGGTAATACGGGTCTTTTAACAAACAAGAAACTCAAGTAGTAACTTGACAACCAATGTTTAAAACTTATTTTATTAAAAAGAGCCTTTGGAAATTTGTTAAGAAAATCTCTTTCGAGAGTTTGCTTAAAAAAATTTTGAAAATCGCACATCTGGTTGTCCTTACTATATGAGTTGGTTGTTGTCCTTCCTACCTATAACAAGGTACCAAAATAAAGACACGATCACATCAAGTTCCATTCACTTCAATCTACCTTCTCTCCATTATTGGGTCCATTTGCCTTCCTTAATCAACGAAAACTTCAGTTGTCGTTGAATGTTATCTTATTCGTATCTTCACATCAAAGCTCCCATACTGGTAATACTCCCGTCATCAACTTTGCAGTCGTTAAGTAGAACAGACTATCCAATAGTCAACAAGTCAGCTAATGTCACATCACCTTGTTACTATAAATATATCACATCGTCATAACACCATTATATAACTTCAAGAAAGCTCCAGATCCATAATCTTCTCTAACTCTCTTTCAAAACTCATCTAATCCATTTCACAAACTAGTCATGGGTGGCCTGGTCATTAATAGCTTCTCTTAACCGGGTAGCAGCTATCCTTCGGAACACTTGAATCTTCTTTCTAAACTTCTTCTCACCTTTATTTATATCTCAAGTACTCACCATTTAATGTAACTCCCGAATCCATCCTCGTAGGTACTATTGCTTCATATGATAGGTTTTAAACTAGGGGTATAGAACAAGGTATAGGGTAAACTTAAAAGATACATTCACAGCTGAATGTCCAGTAAAACAAGAATAAACAAATGGAGGTTCTTAAATAGGTAGTCTCGTATCAAGAGGTGGTAGAATAACGTAGAATAACTTGAAGAGGTGCAACTGTCATAACATAAGGTAATACCATTAATATCGATGAAAGAACAAAGTGCAAATCAAATCTGGGAGAAGATGACGATCCTCGAACGGAAGGCTCCGAATGATCAGATGATACCGGGAAAACAGGATCTGTCATTGCCGTTATCTGGAAATCACGTCACAAGCTAAAAATCTCGAATCGCAACACGAATCATGCCGAAAACCTATTATACAGTCGCACTCAACCTCACGATGTCTTATCTTTCTATTTCCTATTCCTAAGTTGTAACACCCCCAGATCCGGGGTCGGGGATCCGGGTCATCACGGTCTTTCTTTCCACAATATCACTTCACTTAATTAATAATAAATAACCTTATGCTGTGACCCCACACTAACACACACCACAACCCGTTATAGTCTCAGAGATGAAATTGAAATAAGTACAAGTCTTTGAATCCACAATTTAAAAGTTATTACAACCCAAAATGATTACTTGATAATTTACAGTTAATTGCCATTATCTGCCACAAGTTATAATTATACATAATTTGATTCTCAAAAGTAGAGTGCCTGGTCTACCAATAGATCTACCTCTGCAGCTATAGCAGCTACAACATCATCGGGAAGACGCGGGACGCTTCCCACGCGCTTGCGCTGGGTATGTTGGAGTCTGGCCATCTTTCCTAACTGTTGTTGTGTGATGAAGAAATAAAGCAAGAGTGAGCCTTACAGCTCGCAAGATAATATATAGTGATAACAATAATATAAGTATCTAAATGGATACTTACTAGAATCTTTTATCATGTGTAAGATAATTACTTACTAGATATAAGTAAAAACAAGGGATGAAGTTACCAGATACTTCACTACACTTATATCATTTATAAAGCTACTTGAACTACCACTGTTCAAAGTATAATGAGCTTTCAACAGTTCATCACATAGATGAGACTACAAGACAAGATTTGAATAGATTAAATCTTTGAAATATTATTAAAGGAAATGAAGTTATGATATACTTCATTAAGTTCTGATATATATATATATATATCCACATATACATCTTCTTTATACATTTCCTGAAAACCTCTGTCATGTAAAGTATGAACAGAGTTTGAAACATCCAATGAATTTTGGAAAGGAAAAGAATTTTGGCATAAACTAGGTATCTTGCTGATCAGGCAAAGATACCAATACGTAACCTTTTCTACTAGTAGATGGACGAATTCCCCACTGGTCATCACCCTGGTCGCAATATGACCTTATGCTGGACTGCCACTCAGCCACTTATGCATTTGATGGACTCCCACTGAGCCACTTACACTATCATGGACGCCCACTGAGCCCATGTTGCTTATGCCGACTCAATAGATGGACTTCCTTCCCGAACGTTGGGTAAGTAATCAATTCATTTACCAAAACTGCAACCTTGTTGCGAATATAAAATACACCATAGAGCCGGATCCCTCAGGTTTTAAGTGAGTATTTAAATCCCCTTTTTAAAAGGAAGATCTTAAATATAAAAATGAGTTTTGGGATCCGCTCTAACTTTTAAAAATCATTTTGAAGACTCGAAAACACTTTAAAGAGTGTTTGGAGTAATGCTGATTTAATGAAGTAAATCAGTCCCAATATATTTAGAAAATGTCTGAATATTATTATTTAAATAATATTCTCATAAAGATAATCCTTATAAAAATAATCGAAGTAGAAGTATTAAAACTTATACTTGAAATGGATATTAAATAACCAAAGATATACTTATATAAAAGTACTATCTTTATTTGAATAATCGAAAATAAGTTTGATTATTGACACCTTATTCTTTAATAAAATAAAGAATATATTTCAGTAATAAGCGAAGTCATAATACCTCGAATGAATATTATAAATAATATTCATAAAATAAAGGAGTCATACATCCTCAAATGAATATCCAAGTAATATTCAATAATAATATAAAGGAGTCATAAGCCCTAGAATAATATTCGAAATAATATTCAATAAATAATATAAAGTTATCGAATAACCCTTATTCGATTAATAGTTTTGAAAACTATAACCATATATATATAAATATATATATATATATACATATATACAAAATCTACTCGGGATCCTCGACTCCCGGTTTTAGAAAATGTTTTCACCTTTTGGGTCCCTATAATAAGGGTATATGCAAATTACCGCTATCCTCTAGCATATGTATTATCAACTGAACCAATCAGATATATATGGCAAAAATACGAAACAGGCATGCATATGTACCATATAACATGCTACAATATATCGCAAGAATTTGCTATAACAAATATGCATTTAACGCAAGATCATGCATATACACAAATACATCACAACAACAGTTATAACGGGTAGAAAACTTGCTTGAGCGACTTGGGGTGATAAAAGGCTCGGGACGAGTCTGGTAACCTATAAACAACAAGTAAGTTGGAATTAAACCAAAGTCACTTGTAAATCTATACTTTAACTAACTTAGACTTTAACGCTTGTTTTGCGCTTATTGATTCTCTTAAGTCACTCGGGTACCCTCGGCTCCACCATTTTTAATAATTTAACCATTACGAGTTTTAAGGCGATTCCTTCGCGAGTGTCTTACCAACTGCCTATTACACCTTACATAAATGTTTCATACTTCAATTAGTCCTTTAAGGTCTTTAACCTATGTTTCAAAGTAAGGCGAGGGGGAAAAGTTTCGTTCGCGAAACGCTGTTACTTGAAACGGTCGTTTCTCCTAAACCGTGCATCGGAATCGAACGAACTACATATCAAAACGAAGCTCGTAACACGAGCTATTTAGACATGGCAATGGTCATAATCTAGCAGGGGGTTCTCGGGTCCTAATGTTATGCACAAAAACAGTCTAAAGAAAATCGGACGTTACGACGGCTATGTTTACGCGATTTCCCAATTTTAAACCATTCAAAAACCATCCCAATTCAACCTCAAATCAATCATACAACCAACATCCATCCTTATCACATCATAACAGCCCCAATCAATTCAATTTTTAACATTCATACTTATGCCTAAGCTTGAATTTAACTATACTACATTCTTTTAACCAAAACAACAAGATTTACCATTCCATTTCAATACCACTTCAACCCAAACTCTATACCACAAACATTAAGATACAATATCACCATAATAATCAAAATCATCTTATTAAACATAGGAATCTAGGGTTTGGAGATGATATACCTTCCTTGAAGTGGTGGGAGTAGCTAGGAAGCCTTAAGAAGCTTTGAGAAGTCTTAGGGATGCTTGGATCTTAAAGGAAAACAAGAAAAATTTCAAGTTAAAAACTTAAAAACACTATTCATTGTCTTCTTCATTGATTTAATGAAGAAGATTGAGAAGGAATTGATGGCTTAAACTCATGATATAGCCCTAACTATGCATAAGGATGATTAGGGAATTAACTCACCAATTTAGGAAGCTTGGATCTTG
Source organism: Apium graveolens (assembly GCF_009905375.1). Taxonomy (NCBI): domain Eukaryota; kingdom Viridiplantae; phylum Streptophyta; class Magnoliopsida; order Apiales; family Apiaceae; genus Apium; species Apium graveolens. The sequence goes on from NC_133651.1 coordinate 134,215,150, forward strand.
AATTTTTGAAATTTCTTGCCTTTGGAATAGTAAAAAGCCGAGAGCAATTGAAGAATAATGCCTTGGTTTCTTTTTGTTTTGATGAAGAATGAATTATTTGGCTTGGTTGATTTGGTTTTGTTTTGTTTTTGGTTAATTACCAATTTAACCTTGATTTTGTGTGGTTAAAAATCCACCACATCTCCTTCCTTCCCATGTCATGCCTATGTCATGTTGTGATGTCATCTTTCCCTCCTTGTCCTCTTCTCATTGGTTGGGTGACATCACTCTCTCTAATCCCTTTGCTTAACTTCCTAATTGTTTGCCTAATGACCGCTGATCTGTTATACGATTCGCTTAACTTTCGTTTTCGTTTATCGTTTGAAGGATCATACCCGGGATCTTATTACTTAGGTTCCCATAACCTTTCTCAATACATTATATCCCTTTTTATGATCCTCTATTATAATCCTTTAATTTAAATCCTTTTTATCCTGTTACCTTATACTCAATTCTCTCCGTATCTAGTGTATTTCCGGGAAAAATCAAAGTGTTCGGAATTGGATTCTGACGATCTTTACATACACTCATATACCATATAGAGTACTAATAAAATCTCAGAATATCCATAATAGAACCCCTACATAGGGTGGCATGAAAAGTTCTCTCATTCAGCAAAAACACTATTCACAAGGGTTACAAAAAAAGTTGAAAATTTTGGGGGTTATTACAGTCTCCCCTCCTTAAAAGGATTCCGCCCCGGAATCAAACAGAAAACAAATGGGGGTACTTTTCTAGCATTGCGCTCTCTAGTTCCCAAGTCGATTCTCCTATATTATGATTCTGGCATAGTACTCTGACTAGCTTGATCACTTTGTTCCGAAGCACCTGCTCCTTTTTATCTATAATCCTTACTGGCTTCTCCACGTAAGTTAGATCTGGCTGCATATCCACCTGCTCGTACTCCACTATGTGTCTGGCATCCCGATGATACTTCCTTAGCATTGACACATGGAACATATTATGAACTTGTTGCAAGTTAGGGGGTAAGGCTAGCTCGTAAGCTAACTTTCCAATCCATCTTAATATCTCAAAAGGTCCAATGTATCTTGGGCTTAGTTTTCCTTTCCTTCCGAACCTCATTAATCCCTTCCAAGGGGATACCTTTAGCAGTACTAAGTCCCCTACTTCATATTCCTTGTCCTTTCGGGCTAGGTCTGCATATTTCTTCTGTCTATCTTGGGCTGCTACAAGTCGCCCTCTGATAAGATCCACTATATCTTTGGTCCTTTGGACCACTTCGGGTCCGAGCATCTTCCGCTCCCCCACTTCATCCCAGTATAAGGGAGATCGACACCTTCTTCCGTACAGGGCCTCATAAGGTGGCATTCCGATGCTAGCATGAAAGCTATTGTTATAAGAAAACTCGATCAACGGCAAGTGATCATCCCAACTCCCTTTAAAATCTATTGCACAGACTCTCAACATATCCTCTAGTGTCTGGATGGTCCTTTCACTCTGCCCATCCGTCTGGGGATGGTACGCGGTACTCATATTTAACTTGGTCCCCGCACATTCCTGAAAGCTCCTCCAAAATCTGGAGTTGAACCTGGGGTCTCGGTCTGAGACAATGGACGCTGGGACTCCATGTCGCGTCACTATTTCCTTAAGGTAAATGTCCACCAGTCTATCGACTGTGTATCTCTCATTGATAGGGATGAAATGAGCTGACTTTGTCAGTCGATCTATAATTACCCAAATGGCGTCGTGATTGGCTTTCGTCCTTGGCAAGCCTACAACAAAATCCATCGCTATCTGTTCCCATTTCCATTCTGGAATCTCCAGGGGTCGTAAGAGTCCACTGGGTCTCTGGTGCTCTGCTTTTATTCTTTGGCAAGTCAAACATTTGTTTACCCATTCTGCTACGTCCCTCTTCATGTTGGGCCACCAGTAATACTCCTTCAAATCCCTATACATCTTGGTACTTCCCGGGTGAATGGAATACCTTGAATTATGGCTTTCATCCAAAATCTCATCTTTAAGCTCTTGAACATTCGGAACCCAAATTCGGTAGGAGTACCTCATTATCCCTTTATCATCTTTCTCAGTATGGATCTCCTCTCCAGTCATTGACTCTCTGCCTTCATTCATTATTTTCTCTTGGCACAATCTGATCTTTTCCAATAACTCTGGCTGCATTGAGATCTCAAAAAGCTTTTCAGTTCCGGTTCCGATTACCTTTACTTCTATTTCCATTCTCTCAAAATCCCTTATCAATTCTTCCGAAGTCGTTATCATTCTGAGTCTTTCCTTTCTACTAAGGGCATCAGCCACCATATTGGCTTTCCCTGGATGATAGAGAATCTCACAATCATAGTCCTTGATTAGTTCTAACCATCTCCTCTGGCGCATGTTGAGCTCTTTCTGCGTAAATATGTACTTGAGGCTTTTATGGTCTGTGAAAATCTCGCACTTCTCTCCATACAAGTAGTGCCTCCAAATTTTTAAGGCAAATACTATTGCCGCGAGCTCAAGGTCATGAGTAGGATATCTAACCTCGTATTCCTTCAATTATCTCGACGCATACGCAATCACTTTACCGTGCTGCATAAGCACACATCCTAATCCTTTGTGCGACGCGTCACTATATATCACAAAATCTCCTTTTCCGTCCGGCAATGGCAACACCGGAGCCGTTATCAACCTTTTCTTTAATTCCTGAAAACTGTTCTCGCATTTCTCCGTCCATTCAAACTTCTCTGTCTTACGAGTAAGTCGGGTCAAAGGGGATGCGATCTTCGCAAAGTCCTGTACAAATCTACGATAGTAGCCGGCCAATCCTATGAAACTCCTTACCTCTGTGGGTGTTTTTGGCCTTTCCCAATTTGAGACCGCCTCTATCTTGGAGGGGTCGACCAATACTCCTTCTTTATTGATCACATGTCCTAAAAACTGTACTTCATTCTGCCAGAACTCACACTTCGAGAATTTGGCATACAACTGCTCCTCTCTGAGTATTCCTAGAGCTATCCTCAAATGCTCTGCATGTTCTGTCTCAGTCCTTGAGTAGATCAAAATATCATCGATAAAAACTATCACACATTTGTCCAAGTACTTCTTAAATACTCTATTCATTAAATCCATGAAAGCCGCTGGGGCGTTGGTTAATCCAAAGGACATTACCAAGAACTTATAATGCCCATATCTGGTACGGAACGCTGTCTTGGAAATATCTTCGGGTTTAATCTTTAGTTGGTGATATCCAGTTCTCAGGTCGATCTTGGAAAAATAAACAGCATCCTTTAGCTGGTCGAACAGTTCGTCTATTCTAGGTAATGGGTACGTGTTCTTTATGGTTAGCTTGTTCAACTCTCGATAGTCGATGCACAGCCTCATGCTCCCATCTTTCTTCTTAACAAATAAAACTGGTGCTCCCCATGGAGACACACTGGGTCTTATCATACCCTTATCCAAGAGTTCCTGCAATTGGATAGCTAATTCCTTCATTTCTAACGGGGCTAACCGGTAAGGTGCTTTTGAAACTGGCGCCGTCCCTGGGGCCAACTCAATAGCAAATTCAATCACTCTATCGGGTGGTAATCCCGGAAGGTCTTGTGGGAATACATCTTCAAATTCGTTGACTACTGGAATATCTTGTAAGTTGGGCACCTCCTTCTGCGTGTCCACCACATAGGCTAGGTAGGCCTCATTTCCTTTCCGTAGCATCCTTCTGGCCTGGGCCATAGTCAAAAATTTCTGCGTCTGCCTCTTTCCTCTAAATATAACTTCTTTCTTCCCTGGGATATTTAGCTTAACTTTCTTCCCTTTACAATCTATCTGAGCATCATTGCTAGATAGCCAGTCCATTCCCAAAATTATATCAAACTCCCCTAATTTAAAAGGAATCAGATCAATACTAAAAGATTGCTCCCCTATGCCTATCTCACAGGCGGGGTGAATCTGGTTAACAGGAATAATTTCATGATTGGCTATTTCTACTTGTAAGGGTTCTATCAAGGGTTCAGCCTTAAGTCTTAACTTACGTGCAAGGTCCTTTGATATAAAAGATTTAGTTGCTCCCGAATCAAATAAAACGTTTGCACTGACTGAATTTAGAGAAAGGGTACCTGCTATCACATCTGAATCTTTCATAGCATTCTGGACTGTCATGTTGAAAGTCCTTGCAGTAGGTGGCTTATTAGAAGCAGCCCTTCTTGCTCCCGAAGCTGCTGTTTTATTCATTGGGCATTCCCTCTTCCAATGACCCGGGCGTCCACACTGATGACAAGTGGTGGTTGGAATGACGGCAGGGGTTGATGATGGGCACTTAATTGAATAGTGACCTTCCCGACCGCACTTAAAGCAGGTTACTGGCTTTCCTTTACACTCCCCAGTGTGATTCCTTCCACATATGTTACAGGCTGGCAATGGGGGTCGAGACTGGTTGGGATAGGACATTCTTGACTTCTGGCCGCCCTGGCTCACACTCACACTCATTGGCCGCTTAAACCCAGTGTTCCTTCCTGGTAGGGACACTGCTCCTCGATTAAATCTAGTTGGGAAGCTCCTTCCTGCGGAACCTCCACCCATGCTCATACTTTTCCTCTTTATTCCTTTCTTCTCTCTTTCCTTCTGCATCTGTTCACTTCCGACTTCTACAATCGTTGCCTTTTATACCAGAGTGCATAGTCCGTAAGCTCAAGGATTGCCACCCTATTCTGAATCCACGGTTTCAGTCCCTGCTGAAACCTTCTAGCTTTCTTTTCCTCGGTGCTCATAAATTCCGGTACAAACCTTGATAACTCAGTAAATTTCGCTTCATACTCTACTACCGATAAATTATTCTGCTTTAGCTCCAAGAACTTGAGCTCCATCTGGTTTTCCATAAACCTCGGGAAATACTTTCCCAGAAACAACTGACTAAATCTCTCCCAGGTTATAATAACATCTGTCTCCATGTTTTTCTTGGCCTCCCACTAGTAGTTAGCTTCTCCTTTCAGAAGGTAGGTAGCAAATACAGTCTTCTGTGCCTCATCGGTACTCAAAATCTCAAAGGATTTCTCCATTTCCTTTAACCATGCCCTTGCCTCAACTGGGTCGGCTGATCCGTGGAACTCAGGGGGCTTAAGGGACTTAAAAGCCCTGAAAGAGTTTGCCACAGTATTGTTATTTCCTTGAGGGGGTGGGTTGGGTTGACGTTCCAAATTCTGCCTTAGGAGTTGCATGAACTGGCCCATGGGATCCATGCCTAGGTTTGGTACTGGTTGCTCAACCTCAGTTTCTCCTTCTTCAGCCTCTATCTCAAATCCCTCAACATCATATGTTTCCTCTTCCTCTTCATACAGGGAGTCATCCTGTTCCACATAATCCTCATCTTCCTCTTCACTGTGTTCCTGGTTCCTATCATCCTGGTTATGGCTTCCCTGGTCCTCAGATCCAGGGTTCGCCCTAGTTCCAATCTTTCTTGGCGGCATGATTCTGATAATAATAAAATTATTGGGAAATTCAACGTTAGGTCACAATCATATACAACATTGTGCCTTGCACAGCTTCATAATGGGGAGAACGTATATCGCAATTCTATTATTTTATGACAGTTCTAATACGAAGTGCAGTAATAATAATGATAAAAACAGTGACCTCATCACTAAGGAACTGAACCGAAATGAAACAAATATATACATAATACGAGAAATACATAGTTTGATCTGGTCAACAGTACAACAGTGCTACAGTCATCTGTCCCAAAAGTGATACACAAGAGTCTATCTGTCTAGTCAGAAAAAGGGATGCTATATACAAGTTAACTATCCCGGAAAATTGGCTCTTACTAAGGCCTCGGGTAACTAGACAACTAGACTATTCCATCGTCAATCCTGAATCATACACCGGAGCGGGTCAGCTCCCATACCCTTTCCATCGCACGACGGAAGATATAGTCGGCCTGCCGCCTGGAGATCCTACCATGCCTGTCCCCCTGGAGAGATCTGAGTCTCGCTCGGGACGTGAGCTCTATCCCCGTAAGCTCCCTCCTCAAGGATCGGGGTATAGAAGCCCTAGTCTCATAAGCTCGGGTACGCCTACCCGCCCTCTCCGCATCCAAATCCCTCCTGGCCTCATCCATTCGGGCCTCGGCAACAGCCACTCGGGTCCTCAGAACATCCTGAACATATCCATGAGCTAACGAAGACTGCCTGTGGGCAGGGTCAAGAGGTGGTGAATCCGGAGCCGCTGAGGGTGCCTCCTCGGTCTGCCTAGGCTCGGAAGTATGGGTCTCTGAGCTGTCATCATAGGGAATCCAAGATAGTGGTGGAGGGGTAGGGGCTCTGACCACCGGAAGTGTGGGTAAAGGGGTACCAGCACACACTACCAAAGGTCTAACATGCTCCTCAGCTACTGGGACCTCATTTGGGTCCTCCTCATCTGGAATAGCAATAACCTCTGTCTCTGACTCCTCTGAGGGGTCCTCCTCATCCTCCTCCATCTCAGGCTCCTCCTGATCCTCAACATCTAGCAGTGCCTCATCATGCTCACGCTCGAACATCTCAGGGTCCTCTATCTCAGGCGCCTACACATTAAACGAGCTAAGTTACTATCATGATACTTATAAGGGTTCCCGTAAGGGTTTTAACTGTCAGTGCTACTTTAAGTAGTCCGACCATGAACTTGGCAAGAGTTCTTATTATCTTTGTGAGTTTATTATTATATCATCGCATCATCTCTGAGGTTTATAACGCTTAGCTCTGATACCATTTCTGTAACACCCCCAGATCCGGGGTCGGGGATCCGGGTCGTCACGGTCTTTCTTTCCACAATATCACTTCACTTAATTAATAATAAATAACCTTATGCTGTGACCCCACACTAACACACACCACAACCCGTTATAGTCTCAGACATGAAATTGAAATAAGTACAAGTCTTTGAATCCACAATTTAAAAGTTATTACAACCCAAAATGATTACTTGATAATTTACAGTTAATTACCATTATCTGCCACAAGTTATAATTATACATAATTTGATTCTCAAAAGTAGAGTGCCTGGTCTACCAATAGATCTACCTCTGCAGCTATAGCAGCTACAACATCATCGGGAAGACGCGGGACGCTTCCCACGTGCTTGCGCTGGGTCTGCTGGAGTCTGGCCATCTTTCCTAACTGTTGTTGTGTGATGAAGAAATAAAGCAAGAGTGAGCCTTACAGCTCGCAAGATAATATATAGTGATAACAATAATATAAGTATCTAAATGGATACTTACTAGAATCTTTTATCATGTGTAAGATAATTACTTACTAGATATAAGTAAAAACAAGGGATGAAGTTACCAGATACTTCACTACACTTATATCATTTATAAAGCTACTTGAACTACCACTGTTCAAAGTATAATGAGCTTTCAACAGTTCATCATATAGATGAGACTACAAGACAAGATTTGAATAGATTAAATCTTTGAAATATTATTAAAGGAAATGAAGTTATGATATACTTCATTAAGTTCTGATATATATATATATATATATTCACATATACATCTTCTTTATACATTTCCTGAAAACCTCTGTCATGTAAAGTATGAACAGAGTTTGAAACATCCAATGAATTTTGGAAAGGAAAAGAATTTTGGCATAAACCAGGTATCTTGCTGATCAGGCAAAGATACCAATAAGTAACCTTTTCTACTAGTAGATGGACGAATTCCCCACTGGTCATCACCCTAGTCGCAATAGGACCTTATGCTGGACTGCCACTCAGCCACTTATGCATTTGATGGACTCCCACTGAGCCACTTACACTATCATGGACGCCCACTGAGCCCATGTTGCTTATGCCGACTCAATAGATGGACTTACTTCCCGAACGTTGGGTAAGTAATCAATTCATTTACCAAAACTGCAACCTTGTTGCGAATATAAAATACACCATAGAGCCGGATCCCTCAGGTTTTGAGCGAGTATTTAAATCACCTTTTTAAAAGGAAGATCTTAAATATAAAAATGAGTTTTGGGATCCGCTCTAACTTTTAAAAATCATTTTGAAGACTCGAAAACACTTTAAAGAGTGTTTGGAGTAATGCTGATTTAATGAAGTAAATCAGTCCCAATATATTTAGAAAATGTCTAAATATTATTATTTAAATAATATTCTCATAAAGATAATCCTTATAAAAATAATCGAAGTAGAAGTATTAAAACTTATACTTGAAATGGATATTAAATAACCAAAGATATACTTATATAAAAGTACTATCTTTATTTGAATAATCGAAAATAAGTTTGATTATTGACACCTTATTCTTTAATAAAATAAAGAATATATTTCAGTAATAAGCGGAGTCATAATACCTCGAATGAATATTATAAATAATATTCATAAAATAAAGGAGTCATACATCCTCAAATGAATATCCAAGTAATATTCAATAATAATATAAAGGAGTCATAAGCTCTCGAATAATATTCGAAATAATATTCAATAAATAATATAAAGTTATCGAATAACCCTTATTCGATTAATAGTTTTGAAAACTATAACCATATATATATATAAATATATATATATATATACATATATACAAAATCTACTCGGGATCCTCGACTCCTGGTTTTAGAAAATGTTTTCACCTTTTGGGTCCCTATAATAAGGGTATATGCAAATTACCGCTATCCTCTAGCATAGGTATTATCAACCGAACCAATCAGATATATATGGCAAGAATACGAAACAGGCATGCATATGTACCATATAACATGCTACAATATATCGCAAGAATTTGCTATAACGAATATGCATTTAACGCAAGATCATGCATATACATAAATACATCACAACAACAGTTATAACGGGTAGAAAACTTGCCTGAGCGACTTGGGGTGATAAAAGGCTCGAGACGAGTCTGGTAACCTATAAACAACAAGTAAGTTGGAATTAAACCAAAGTCACTTGTAAATCTATACTTTAACTAACTTAGACTCTAACGCTTGTTTTGCGCTTATTGATTCTCTTAAGTCACTCGGGTACCCTCGGCTCCACCATTTTTAATAATTTAACCATTACGAGTTTTAAGGCGATTCCTTCGCGAGTGTCTTACCAACTGCCTATTACACCTTACATAAATGTTTCATACTTCAATTAGTCCTTTAAGGTCTTTAACCTATGTTTCAAATTAAGGCGAGGGGGAAAAGTTTGGTTCGCGAAACGCCGTTACTTGAAACGGTCGTTTCTCCTAAACCGTGCATCGGAATCGAACGAACTACATATCAAAACGAAGCTCGTAACATGAGCTATTTAGACATGTCAATGGTCATAATCTAGCAGGGTGTTCTCGGATCCTAATGTTATGCACAAAAACAGTCTAAAGAAAATCGGACGTTACGACGGCTATGTTTACGCGATTTCCCAATTTTAAACCATTCAAAAACCATCCCAATACAACCTCAAATCAATCATACAACCAACATCCATCCTTATCACATCATAACAGCCCCAATCAATTTAATTTTTAACATTTATACTTATGCCTAAGCTTGAATTTAACTATACTACATTCTTTTAACCAAAACAACAAGATTTACCATTCCATTTCAATACCACTTCAACCCAAACTCTAAACCACAAACATTAAGCTACAATATCACCATAATAATAAAAATCATCTTATTAAACATAGGAATCTAGGGTTTGGAGATGATATACCTTCCTTGAAGTGGTGGGATTAGCTAGGAAGCCTTAAGAAGCTTTGAGAAGTCTTAGGGATGCTTGGATCTTAAAGGAAAACAAGAAAAATTTCAAGTTAAAAACTTAAAAACACTATTCATTGTCTTCTTCATTGATTTAATGAAGAATATTGAGAAGGAATTGATGGCTTAAACTCATGATATAGCCCTAACTATGCATAAGGATGATTAGGGAATTAACTCACCAATTTAGGAAGCTTGGATCTTGAATTTTTGAAATTTCTTGCCTTTGGAATAGTAAAAAGCCGAGAGCAATTGAAGAATAATGCCTTGGTTTCTTTTTATTTTGATGAAGAATGAATTATTTGGCTTGGTTGATTTGGTTTTGTTTTGTTTTTGGTTAATTACCAATTTAACCTTGATTTTGTGTGGTTAAAAATCCACCACATCTCCTTCCTTCCCGTGTCATGCCTATGTCATGTTGTGATGTCATCTTTCCCTCCTTGTCCTCTTCTCATTGGTTGGGTGACATCACTCTCTCTAATCCCTTTGCTTAACTTCCTAATTATTTGCCTAATGACCGCTGATCTGTTATACGGTTCGCTTAACTTTCGTTTTCGTTTATCGTTTGAAGGATCATACCCGGGATCTTATTACTTAGGTTCCCATAACCTTTCTCAATACATTATATTCCTTTTTATGATCCTCTATTATAATCCTTTAATTTAAATCCTTTTTATCCTGTTACCTTATACTCAATTCTCTCCGTATCTAGTGTATTTCCGGGAAAAATCAAAGTGTTCGGAATTGGATTCTGACGATCTTTACATACACTCATATACCATATAGAGTACTAATAAAATCTCAGAATATCCAAAATAGAACCCCTACATAGTGTGGCATGAAAAGTTCTCTCATTCAGCAAAAACACTATTCACAAGGGTTACAAAAAAAGTTGAAAATTTTGGGGGTTATTACATAAGTCTAACCCTCTACCCAATCCCGACAATCTAGGCTTGTTTCAGTGACTTATAACCTGTGGCTCTGATACCAATATGTGGCGCCCTCCAAACCCGGGTCAGAAGTTTGGGGTCCACAACACATACACAATATATAAACCTGTATATGAAATATTATTTGCAATGACCCTGCTTTACATAAACACGGATCGCACCAGGTTAAAGTATGAAAACAAGTCACAACCTTAACTTATATTACAACGTACCAAATCCCAACTAATTTAATTTGCAACTATAAGGAAATTATTCTTACAATCTTACTATTTCTCTACCATATGAAGCTCCTGCTAGCTCGATCCAACTCAAACTGGAACCCAAGCTCACACTTTGGACTGAGGAACCTCATTATCAACCATATCCTTTTTAACTATAAAATACATAAAAAGATTCGCAAGAGTGAGCTAACTAGCTCAGCAAGTAATACTAACAATAACTGAGGTTAAACAATGATCAAGTGAGATGATCTAGATGAATCAAGTTTCTTGTTAAATAATCATTAGAATTGGACATTCATTTTAAATTTTAAAACCAAGGTTAGACTGCTGACCAGTCACGCACTAACCCCGAGCAAGGCACACAAATCTGCTCTATAAACTGGATCCAAGGCACACATTGGCCTAATTTGACCATGAGTCTGACCACGAATCTGGTCCATATAAAGAAAACTATCCAATTCTAAAGCAGTTTAATAGGATAAATAATATAACTCAATAAAAAAGATCATACTCAACGGTAATAAAACATTTTCATAAGAGCATAGTACAATTCATGGGTACCACGAGTGTAACACCCCCAAATCCGGGGTCGGGGATTCGGGTCGTCACGAGTTCCATTTCCCTTATCAATACTTAATCTTAACAGTCAACCAACTACTGAGTACTGTGACCCCACAATATACACACACACACCACTAGTTATAGTGTCAGAGATGAATACCAAAAATAGCACAAGTCATTTTATTCCACATAATAAGCCATTACACCTCAAGAAGGTTCTGAATAAATTTACATTTCTTTGCCATTATTACAATTCATATTATACATAAGTCTGGTTCATCAATAGTTGAAAACCTAGCCTATTGGTAGCTCCTACCTTAGCTACAGCGGCATCAACGCTTCCAGAAAACTGCGGAACGTTTTCTAACCGCTTGCGAATTGGAAGCTTGGTCTTGTTCATCTTTTCTATCTGTTGTTGTGTGATGAAAGAAGAAAGCAAGGGTGAGCAACAAGCCCACCAAAATAATATGTATAATGATTTACAATATATGAGCATTCTCATAGTACTCATGAAAGTCTTGGTCAAGAAGAAATGAACCAAGTTTGATATCTTACCGCGACCAAGTCGCAAAATATTCAGTATATATGTATATATACTTTTCAAAATCTTGGAAGTCCTCTTCCATGTATAATGTACACAGAGTTCCAGTTTATAACTGTATAAAAATATCGTTGCAAGGTGATCTCATATATCTAACCTTGTCTCAACATTTTTCTGAAAATCTTTGTCATGCATAAGATAATCATTTACTAGATATAAGTTTAAAAGATGAAGTTACAAGATACTCCAATATACTTATATCTTTTCTGAATACTACTTGAACTACCACCGTTCCAGTTATAATTAGTTCATCCCATGGATTAAGCTACAAGACAAAACTTGTATAGAATAAATCTTTAAAATATCATCAAAATAAAATGAAGTTACGAGATACTTCATTTGATGCAAACATCATTTTGAAAACTCGACCCTACCAACACTCAACAATCACCCAACCGTAGCCTTTCTATCGAAGTGCTCTGGGTTGTGTTGCAGAAATATCCAATTGGATGATGAACTCATTATGGGAGTTTGTCGCGCCAGGAAGACCACTTACGATGATCAGTCGCAGTAGTACAACCCCACCATTTTCTACATGTAGAGGAGAACCTGTCAGTTTTACTTGTCAACCGAACACTGGACTCCTAAGGAATGTACAGTCTTGCGGAACTTCTAGGCCATTTGGGCCCATAATATAAGGCTGGGCCGGCGCCACTCGACCACTTACGCCACTCCTAGTTCAGATGAAATCCATGACTCTGAAACGTAAAGCTCGTCCCCACTTTCCCCAAGTAGAAACTTGTTGACACGGCTCTACCAAGAAGTCGTATCTAGTTGGAAAGGAAAACTCACCGATATTTCCCAGGCGATGCCTGTTAATGGATTAACTTGTTCCAAGAATTTTACTTTCCGAGTATTGGGTAAGTAATCAAAACTCTTTTATCAAAATAACAACCTGGTTGCGAGTATAAAACACACCACAGAGCCGGATCCCTCAGGTTTTGAGTGAATATTTAAATCCCCTTTGAAAGGAAGATCTTAAATATATAAAAAAAATGAGTTTTGGGGTCCGCTCTAACTTTTAAAATCATTTTGAAGGCTCGCAAACATTTTTAAGAATGTTTGGAGTAGTGCTGATTTAATGGAATAAATCAGTCCCAATTTATTAGAAAATATCCGAATATTATTATTTAAATAATATTCTCATAAAGAATAATCTTTATAAAAATAATTGAAGTAGATTTTTTAAAACTTATACTTGCATTGAATATTAAATGACCAAAGATATTCTTATACGAAAGTACTATCTTTATTTGAATAATCAAAAGTAAGTTTGATTATCGACACATTATTCTTTAATAAAATTAAGAATAATAATTAGTAAATAATCGGAGTCATAAGTCCTCGAATGAATATTCAAATAATAATATTCATAAATAAATTAAGCGGAGTCATAAGTCCTCGAATGAATATTTAAAATATTATTCAATAATAATTAAACGGGGTCATAAGCCCTCGAATGAATATTCAAGATAATATTCAATAATAAAATAAAGTTATCGAATAAAACTTATTCGATTCATAGTTTTGAAAACTATTCATTTGTATATAAATATATATATATATATATATATATATATATATATATATATATATATATATTATACTCGGGAGCCTCGACTCCCGGTTTTAGAAAAAGTTCACCTTTGGGTCCCCTATACTAAGGGTATATGCAAATTACCGCTTATCTCTAGCATAGGTATTATCAACTGAATCAACAAATAGATGTATCAAGATTTCGAAACAGGCATGCATATATACCATATCACATGCTACAATATATCGCAAGAATTTGCTAATTTAACCATCATGCATCTATCACCAGATAATGCATATACATATGTATACATCACAACAACAGTATAACGGGTAGAAAACTTGCCTGAGCGACTGGGGGTTACAAATGGCTTGGGACGAGTCTGGTAACCTATAAACAACATATAAGTTGGAATTAAACCAAAGTCGCTTATGAATCTATACTTTAACCAATTAGACCCTAACGTTCGCTTTTGCGCTTAACGATTCACTTAAGTCGCTCGAGTACCCTCGGCTCCACCATTTTTAATAAATTAACCATCAGGGGTTTTAAGGCGATTCTTTCGCGAGTGCCTTACCAACTTCCTAATACACTTTACATAAAAGTTTCATACTCCAATTAGTCCTTTTAGTTCTTTAACCTATGTTTCGAAGTAAGGCGAGGGGTAATGATTCGTTCGCGAAATGCCGTTACTTAAAACGGCCGTTTCTCCTAAATCGTACATCGGAATCAAACGAACTACATATCAAAACGAAGCTCGTAACATGAACTATCTAATCATAGTAATGGTCAAAACCTAGCAGTGAGTTCACGGGTACTAATGTTAAGAACAAAAACAGCCTAAAGTAACTCGGACATTATGACGGCTATGTTTACGCGATTACCCAAATTTAAACCACTCCAAATCATCTCACAATCAACTCACAATCAACAACAACTCAAGATACACATCAATGCTACTGATTTTAGTCATAATAAGCTCAAGGATCTCAATCCAATCATATATTATAACACCTCTAAATTCAACTAAACTACTTAACAATTAAGCTCGAATCATGCTTATCATTTAAATTACTACTCATCCATCCAAACCATCTCCAAACTTCAACATTCAAACTTATTACTAAAGGGTGTGAAGATTTATACCTTTCTTGGAGGGTGGAAAGTTACTAGGGAGCCTCAAAGAACCTTGATCTATCCTTATATAACCTTGATCTTGCAAATGAAATTAAGAAACACAAAGTTAAAATTTGAAAACACTATTCACCCTAATCTTTGGTGAATTAATTAGCTATGAATCCATTTGAATCAAGAGCTTAAAATCATACCCAATCTAAGTTATGAAATGTAGAATCCATAAAACAAACCATGGAATTTATGCTTGAGTGGAGCTTGGACTTTGGATTTTTCTTCCTTGCTTTTTCCTTGAAAGCCGAGAGCAAAGATGAAGAATGGTGAAATAACTTTGTGTTTTGGTGAAATGATTTGTTGGTTGGTTGATTTTGATTTGTTTTGTTTTGTTTTATTACCTTTTACCATGGTAACTTTTGTGTGGTTCTAATTCAACCAACAACACACTTGCTTTGGTCATGCTTATGTCACCAAGTGATGTCACCCTCCCACCTTTGTCCTCTTCTTATTGGTTGGATGACATCATCCCCACTAACCTCTTTGATTAGCTTCTAATTACTTGGCTAATGACCGCTGATCTGTTATACAGTTCGCTTAACTTTCGTTTTCGTTTATCGTTTGAGGGATCATACCCGGGATCTTATTACTTGGGTTTCCTTAACCTTTCTCAATACATTATATTCCTTTTATAATCCTCTCTTATAATCCTTGAATTTAAATCCTTTTTATCCTGTTACCTTATACTCAATTCTTTCGGTATCTGGTGGATTTCCGGGAAAAACAAAGTGTTCGGATTTGGATTCTGACGATCTTTACATACACTTATATACCACATAGAGTACTAATAATATCCCAGAAGATCAATAAAAGAACCTCTACATAGTGTGGCATGAAAAGTTTTCTTATTCAGCATAATCAGCAAAACACTATTCATAAGGGTTTCAAAAATTCCAAAAATTGGGGTTATTACAGTCTCCCCTCCTTAAAAGGATTCCGTCCCGGAATCAGATAGAAAATGAATAGGGATACTTTCTTAGCATTGCACTTTCTAACTCTCAAGTCAATTTTCCCACATTGTGGTTCTACCACCAAACTCTGTCAAGTTTGATAACCCTTCTCCAAAGCACTTGTTCCTTTTCGATCTATAACCCTTTCTGGTTGCTCCATATAGGTTACGTCTGGTTGCATGCCTATGCGCTCATATGCCCCTATTTGTCTGGCATCCGAATTATACTTCCTTAATATTGATACGTGGAACACGTTATGAACTTGCTACATGTTCGGGGGTAGGGATAGCTCATATGCTATCTTCCCAATACGTCATAATATATCCAAAGGTCCAACAATTCGTGGGCTTAGCTTTCCTTTCTTTCCGAACCTCATCCATCCTTTCCAAGGGAATACCTAAAATAGCACTAGGTCCCCTACTTCCTATTTTTTGTCCTTTCATGTCAAATCAACATACTTCTTATGCCCATCTTGGGCTACTACCAGCCGTCCTCTGATTAGATCTATTATATCCTTGATCCTTTGGACTACTGCAGGTCCGAGCATCTTGCGCTCTACAATCTTCATCCTAACATAAGGGAGATCGACATTTTCTTCCCTCAAAGATCTCATAAGGCGATATCTCGATACTGAGATACGATCTATTATCGTAAGAAAACTCAATCTGCGTTAAGTGATCATTCCAAATTCTTTCAAGTCTATTGTACAAAATCTCATCATAGCTTCTAGCATTATAGCTTTTGCTTCTCAATACCCATTCTTTTCTAGTTCATAAGCGTTACTATCTTTCGTACATAATACTATTCTGGCTATACTTTTGCTCGTTAGCATTCTATAACCTTTTAATAACCGCGTCAACCTTAGCATCACGAACGCGTTAGATTCGGAATACCACTGCACTGATACTACTCCTTTCTAGCTGCTTCCATCTTCGAAAGCTTAGTCCTTCATATAGAAGTAAAAGAATTTATTGAGAGATCACTATGATCATGAACACTTGTTATATCGCATAGTTAGTACAGAAGGTGGCCAGCCTTTAGTACTTGACAAGCAATTAAACAACATGTGGTATCCTACTAGGCTTCTATCACACAGATAGATAGTCATTCAACAATACCTCCCCTTCTGGAAGGGTTGTTCTTCTCAGCTTACATGAAATGAAAATGGGAGGAAAGAACGAATTGAAGAGAATTGTATATATAATAAAAATATACTGCCACAAAATATCTGGCTTGCAATCTACCTCTGAACTATAGAGGTTTATCATAGGAGAACAAAACATATATGTATATATATATCAACATCAAGTATTATCACATCGCATTTCGCATGCTTAAATATTTTGCTATTCCGTCCATCCTTCTACGGACCCATGCTCTTCCTCGAGCTTATACTCAATCACCTTTGAAACTCCCTCATCATCAAAAATCAAATCTGGGGTCTCATTCCAGACATCATCGTTACTAGAATTCTATGCTTGCATTGCAACCTTCCTCGTATAGTAATACGACTCTCTATTGATAAGAAGGAATAAATATTCAATAGGTAAATAATCGACCTAGTTTTTCTATCAAAGATAACTTATACGTCAACACGACCCGATTAGTGGTACTCAATCTCAACATCCATTCCAATACAACTCTCACGGTTGTAATCAACTCATTACTCGCAGAATCATTGCTGCATTACTATGGTCTACCACTGACCTACTATCGTCATTCACTTTCCATGAAATCTTAATATCTAACCATACGGAGTCCATACATGTCATATAGAATTCTTCTAAGGAGTTAACATAATCACCAAACATAATTCATGAAGAACACTCTAAATTCTGACGTACTTTCATGGCATGAAGCAAATAAAATTGCAGAAGAGTTTCAATTAAAACAACGATAGTAGGTTAATACCATTCTTAATCATATGCCTTAAATAGAAGACTTAACTCAAAGGTTCGTCTAGTCCTTTTTGAAACATGGTCCTGGCTTATCTCAAGATAGTACCTTCTGAGACAGATAGCCCGCTCATGGCAATTACACGAATTAAACCTTTACCAACTACTATTACGGTTGGGTATTGCACAGTCATCAGAAGGAATGTCAATCTTCCAAACCATAATACAACCTTCACAGCTTTTACCATCATCACTGTATTCCTTTGGCACAAGCGCCTATAATTATCCTCTTACCTTTAAAGTGCCGGCCACCTCTTTGGCCTTTCCTGATAGTAAAATTTCCTTACAGTCAATGTCATTTTAACCACCTCCAAATAAATTTTCTACCTCGTTTCAATCACTGCTTATGTGAAGATGTTTTCCCTAAAATCTGATGAGTAAAAAAAAATATCACCATTTTTCCATAAGTTATTGCCTCAGTCTTTAGAGGTTAATCACTGTCACGACTGACTCTCAATCATACTTAGAACATCTTTTATCTTAGGTCCTAATTGCCCTGAACAATTTCGACCTTTACTGGTTCGATCCATACTTTCTCGTGGTTTAACACGTGCCCCACTTGGCATCATTATAATTACGTCATATTTCCTTTATCAACATTTCTATTCTTGAGAATTTTGAATATTACCTTTCTCCTTGTAAAACCTCTAAGGTTATCCTTGAATCGTTCCTCCTGTATTCCCTAGATACATGGCATATCAAAATACCATATACTAATACTAGAACCATTGTCTATGTACTTTTGAAAAAAAATTCTCTACTGATCTTTAACGGTTGTTATTACCTTAATCCTTTCCAATTCATACTGTCAAAACTCATACTATCCCTATTAAGGGTGAAATGCCAACCTTTATGCATTCCCCTAGGGTTCATTTTAAGTTACCGATGTTCTATCCTTAATTCCACCTTTAAAAAGGTACATGCATCCTTCCATGGATAAATCAAGTCATATATCCCTGATAAGGGTGTCTTATTCAATCATTCCCACCTCGATAGTATATGCCGAATTTCACAATAACATCTGTATTCAAAATGAGGTCAATCAATATAGCCTCCAAAAGATAACAACGGTTATCCACTTTTATTGCCTAAATTGGGTAACGATAACAAGGATGTTCTGGAAGATATTGGTCATGTTCAACGTGAACTTCTTCTTAATAATTCCTTATATACTTTTGTTGTTTATCTCAACAGTCATCTCAATGTTGGGATATCTTTTATACCTGGTGTCTTCCTTACTGGGTATCAAGCCACCGGTCTTACACTTCATATTCTTGAAGGTCACTTCCTTCATCCAATTTTCCTAATTTCTTACTTTCTCGACTCCTCAGTCCATCCGCGTTTCCTTATTAATCAATCGATCTATCTCAAAGTTTCATCGAATACTGTCAACTTCAAGGAAATTAACTATACGTATCGCTTACGCCTTCAAACCTTGAATTTCTCTCATGATCAGTCACCATCGCGCTGATGATGACACACTTCTCTAAATTTATTGCAAGGGTTTCTTAGGGTTTCCCATACCTAACTCCCTTATCACTTCTCAACTCTATTTCCTTTATATCCCTTTATACTCCTACCCTTTTCAGTCTTTTATTTTTGTTTCCATTACAACTATTACATGAACCAACACAACATAAGCATTGATTTCAAACATCCCGTCATTCTAGATTCGTGTCCTCAGAACGAATCTTGACAACTTTTACAACTTAAATTCATAATTCATCATACTTGTCCGCTTTTGTTCTGGCTCTAAAGTTTTTATACTACCTTCATAACCTTGGGAGTTACTTTCCCAAAAACAATTGACTGAACTTTAATCAGTTTAATTTAACCTCTGGCTCCGTGCCTTTCTTGGTCTTTCACCAGCGGGTGGCCTCTCTCTTAGGAGGGTAAGTGACAAAATAGTCTTTTGTGATTCGTTAATCATTTAGAATCTCAAATAATTCCTATATTTCCTTTAGCCAGGCTCTTGCCTCGACTGGGTTCGTTTGTTCCTTGGAACTCTGAGAGCTTAGTGACTTAAAGGTCCTGAAAGAATTTCCCACCGCACTGTCCCCTCAGGGTGGTGGTTGGGGATAATAGTCTAAGTTCTCTTTAGACAGGTCCATGAATTGCCGTATAGGAGTATCGTCTCAGGTCTCCTTTCCTTACTCGACTTTCTATTTCCTTAGTATGAAATGTTTCATCCTTCTCCCATACTTGGGGTTATCTTATACGTTAAAATCCTTGTTTTCCACTTCATTATGTTATGGGCTCCTTCTTTCTTAATGGCAATCTCCCTGACTATCACATTCGGGGTTTGCCCTAAATCTTATTCCTCGAGCTATGGATTTCATCTAAGATCCAGTCCTTACGCTCTTAAACGTTTGGAACCCAAATTCTGTAGGAATACCTTATTATTCCCTTATCATCTTTCTCGGTACTAATCTTTTATCTAACTGTTGGCTCTCTGCCTTCATTCATCACTTTTTCTGGCACAATATGTTCTTTTCCGATAATTCGGACTGTATTGCAATCTCAAACAGCTTTTCGGTACCGGCTCCGGTTACCTTCACTTCTATTTCCATTTTCTCAAAATCTCTTATAAACTCTCCCAAAAACATTTTCATCTTGGGTCTCTCCTTTATACTTAGGGCATTAGCCACCATTATGGCTTTCCCTGGATGATAAAGAATCTCATAATCGTAATCCTTGATTAGCTCTAACCACCTCCTCTGGCGCATGTTGAGCTCTTTCTGCGTGAAAATGCACCAGAGCACTTATGGCTTGTGTAAATCTCGCACTTCTCTCCATACAAGTAGTGCCTCCAATCTTTAGGGCAAAACTATCACCACGAGCCCAAGCTCATGGGTGGGGATATCGAACTTTATATTCCCTTAATTATCTTGACGCGTACGCGATTACCTTGCTGTGCTGTATAAGAAGCACCCTATTTCCTAATGCGAAGCGTCACTACAATTCACAAAATCTCCTTTTTCATCCGGCAACGCCAACATAGGGGCCGCCACCAACCTTTGCTTTAGTTGTTAAAAGCTTTTCTCGTATTTCTCTATCCATTCAAACTTCTTAGTCTTA
The DNA here is from genome assembly GCF_009905375.1 of Apium graveolens. Taxonomy (NCBI): domain Eukaryota; kingdom Viridiplantae; phylum Streptophyta; class Magnoliopsida; order Apiales; family Apiaceae; genus Apium; species Apium graveolens. The sequence continues at coordinate 134,235,913 of NC_133651.1, forward strand.
CGAGTAAGCCGCGTTAAAGGGGCTACTATCTTTACAAACTTGAACGAACCTCCGGTAGTGACTGGCAATCCTACCTCTGGTAGTTTCCCTAACCATGGTCATCAATTCCTCAGTGGTCCTTTATTCATTCTTGTCAAGATCCTCCACGGAATCCTCCTCAGCCACAATCCCTTCTAGGACAACATCCTCAACCGCTACATCCTCAATATAAACTTCATCTGGTCCTGCGTTAGGACGCTCTATCGGATCCACAATCCGATCTCCAATTAGTAATAAAACATCATCACGCTGTTGCTCCTCATCCTCAGGGTTCAGAGTCCCGCTACCATATACGATAACGAACTACGCTTCTATCACGATATTTATAAGGGTTCCCATAAGGGTTTTAACTGTCAGTACTACGTTAGGTAGCCCGACTATGAACTTGGTAAGAGTTCTTATTATCTTAGTGAACTTATTATCTTAACGTCACATCATCTCTGAGGTTTATAACGCTTAGCTCTGATACCATTTCTGTAACACCCCCAAATCCGGGGTTGGGGATTCGGGTCATCAGGAGTTCCATTTCCCTTATCAATACTTAATCTTAACACTCAACCAACTACTGAGTACTGTGACCCCACAATATACACACACACACCACAAGTTATAGTCTCAGAGATGAATACCAAAAATAACACAAGTCATTTTATTCCACATAATAAGCCATTACACCTCAAGAAGGTTCTGAATAAATTTACATTTCTTTGCCATTATTACAATTCATATTATACATAAGTCTGGTTCATCAATAGTTGAAAACCTAGCCTATTGGTAGCTCCTACCTCAGCTACGGCGGCATCAACGCTTCCAGAAAACTGCGGAACATTTTCTAACCGCTTGCGAATTGGAAGCTTGGTCTTGTTCATCTTTTTTATCTGTTGTTGTGTGATGAAAGAAGAAAGCAAGGGTGAGCAACAAGCCCACCAAAATAATATGTATAATGATTTACAATATATGAGAATTCTCATAGTATTCATGAAAGTCTTGGTCAAGAAGAAATGAACCAAGTTTGATATCTTACCGTGACCAAGTCACAAAATATTCAGTATATATGTATATATACTTTTCAAAATCTTGGAAGTCCTCTTCCATGTATAATGTACACAGAGTTCCAGTTTATAACTGTATAAAAATATCGTTGCAAGGTGATCTCATATATCTAACCTTGTCTCAACATTTTTCTGAAAATCTTTGTCATGCATAAGATAATCATTTACTAGATATAAGTTTAAAAGATGAAGTTACAAAATACTCCAATATACTTATATCTTTTCCGAATACTACTTGAACTACCACCGTTCCAGTTATAATTAGTTCATCCCATAGATTAAGCTACAAGACAAAACTTGTATAGAATAAATCTTTAAAATATCATCAAAATAAAATGAAGTTACAAGATACTTCATTTGATGCAAACATTATTTTGAAAACTCGACCCTGCCAACACCCAACAATCACCCAACCATAGCCTTTCTATCGAAGTGCTCTGGGTAGTGTTGCAGAAATATCCAATTGGATGATGAACTCATTACGGGAGTTTGTCGCGCTAGGAAGACCATTTACGATGATCAGTCGCAGTAGTACAACCCCACCATTTTCTACATGTAGAGGAGAACCTGTCGGATTTACTTGTCAACCGAACACTAGACTTCTAAGGAATGTACAGTCTTGCGGAACTTCCAGGCCATTTGGGCCCATAATATAAGGCTGGGCCGACGCCACTCAACCACTTACGCCACTCCTAGTTCAGATGAAATCCATGACTCTGAAACGTAAAGCTCGTCCCCACTTTCCCCAAGTAGAAACTTGTTGATACGGCTCCACCAAGAAGTCGTATCTAGTTGGAAAGGAAAACTCACCGATATTTCCCAGGCGATGCCTGTTAATGGATTAACTTGTTCCAAGAATTTTACTTCCCGAGTATTGGGTAAGTAATCAAAACTCTTTTATCAAAATAGGAACCTGGTTGCGAGTATAAAACACACCACAGAGCCGGATCCCTCAGGTTTTGAGCGAATATTTAAATCCCCTTTGAAAGGAAGATCTTAAATATATAAAAAAAAATGAGTTTTGGGGTCCGCTCTAACTTTTAAAATCATTTTGAAGGCTCGCAAACATTTTTAAGAATGTTTTGAGTAGTGCTGATTTAATGGAATAAATCAGTCCCAATTTATTAGAAAATATCCGAATATTATTATTTAAATAATATTCACAGAAAGAATAATCTTTATAAAAATATTTGAAGTAGAAGTTTTAAAACTTATACTTGCAATGAATATTAAATGACCAAAGATATACTTATACGAAAGTACTATCTTTATTTGAATAATCAAAAGTAAGTTTGATTATCGACATATTATTCTTTAATAAAATTAAGAATAATAATTAGTAAATAATCGGAGTCATAAGTCCTCGAATGAATATTCAAATAATAATATTCATAAATAAATTAAGCGGAGTCATAAGTCCTCGAATGAATATTTAAAATATTATTCAATAATAATTAAACGGGGTCATAAGCCCTCGAATGAATATTCAAGATAATATTCAATAATAAAATAAAGTTATCGAATAAAACTTATTCGATTCATAGTTTTGAAAACTATTCATTTATATATAAATATATATATATATATATATATATATATATATATATATATATATTATACTCGGGAGCCTCGACTCCCGGTTTTAGAAAAAGTTCACCTTTGGGTCCCCTATATACTAAGGGTATATGCAAATTACCGCTTATCTCTAGCATAGGTATTATCAACTGAATCAACAGATATATGTATCAAGATTTCAAAACAGGCATGCATATATACCATATCACATGCTACAATATATCGCAAGAATTTGTTAATTTAACCATCATGCATCTATCACCAGATAATGCATATACATATGTATACATCACAACAACAGTATAACGGGTAGAAAACTTGCCTGAGCGACTGGGGGTTACAAATGGCTTGGGACGAGTCTGGTAACCTATAAACAACATATAAGTTGGAATTAAACCAAAGTCGCTTATGAATCTATACTTTAACCAATTAGACCCTAACGTTCGCTTTTGCGCTTAACGATTCACTTAAGTCGCTCGAGTACCCTCGGCTCCACCATTTTTAATAAATTAACCATTAGGGGTTTAAGGCGATTCTTTCGCGAGTGCCTTACCAACTGCCTAATACACTTTACATAAATGTTTCATACTCCAATTAGTCCTTTTAGGTCTTTAACCTATGTTTCGAAGTAAGGCGAGGGGTAATGATTCGTTCGCGAAACGCCGTTACTTAAAACGGCCGTTTCTCTTAAACCGTACATCGGAATCAAACGAACTACATATCAAAACGAAGCTCGTAAAATGAACTATCTAATCATGGCAATGGTCAAAACCTAGCAGTGAGTTCACGGGTCCTAATGTTAAGAACAAAAATAGCCTAAAGTAACTCGGACATTACGACGGCTATGTTTACGCGATTACCCAAATTTAAACCACTCCAAATCATCTCACAATCAACTCACAATCAACAACAACTCAAGATACACATCAATGCTACTGATTTCAGTCATAATAAGCTCAAGGATCTCAATCCAATCATATATTATAACACCTCTAAATTCAACTAAACTACTTAACAATTAAGCTCGAATCATGCTTATCATTCAAATTACTACTCATCCATCCAAACCATCTCCAAAATTCAACATTCAAACTTATTACTAAAGGGTGTGAAGATTTATACCTTTCTTGGAGGGTGGAAAGTTACTAGGGAGCCTCAAAGAACCTTGATCTCTCCTTATATAACCTTGATCTTGCAAATGAAATCAAGAAACACAAAGTTAAAATTTGAAAACACTATTCACCCTAATCTTTGGTGAATTAATTATCTATGAATCCATTTGAATCAAGAGCTTAAAATCATACCCAAGCTAAGTTATGAAATGTAGAATCCATAAAATAAACCATGGAATTTATGCTTGAGTGGAGCTTGGACTTTGGATTTTTCTTCCTTGCTTTTTCCTTGAAAGCCGAGAGCAAAGATGAAGAATGGTGAAATAACTTTGTGTTTTGGTGAAATGATTTGTTGGTTGGTTGATTTTGATTTGTTTTGTTTTTTTATTACCTTTTACCATGGTAACTTTTGTGTGGTTCTAATTCAACCAACAACACACTTCTTTGGTCATGCTTATGTCACCAAGTGATGTCACCCTCCCACCTTATTTATAATTATATAGTTATATACATTCGACTGATATTTCCGATATTTTACAGGATACGTTCCTGAAAATCGGGCAGCGTCTCTTTTGTTTATCGGACTACCCGTCGAAACATAATCGACGTCAAATCTCAATCATAAACACAAATCAATCAATTTCGCTATTCACAATCACAATCACAATTCACAACCAATTATTCACCCAAGCCATTAGTCCATTAGTCACAATTCACTATTAAAATTATGCCCGACTTCGATTTAAATTAACTAATTTCTCGTTTCAAAAATAACTTTACATATTAAATTATTTTTTTTTTTTAAAAAAATATTAGGACTCAGATAATGACCATCACAGTCCACCGTCGGCTCGCCGAGGCTCCTCGCCTACGGCGGTAAAATCCGCGGGTGCCCGTTTATTACGGGTGTCCTACGCGAATTTCGCCGATAACTAAATTACCGATTGTAATTAAATTCATTTCATTAAAACAATTAAATGATTTTCCCTGCAAAAATCCAAAAATCCCAAATTATTGCACACACCAATTAAATGGTAAATCGGTAAATAACAAATCGGAAAATAGCAAGTCGGAAAACACTACTATTGATTTAAATCAAAGGTACCAACTCAAAATCAAAGGTACCAACTCTAACCACTATTGATTTAAATGCTAGTCAATATAAGGAGATCGTGAAAAAGATAAGTGTGGAGATGTTTCATATACACACTAGCTTAGTAGCAGCTACTGAGGAAGTCAGTAGGCTAAGAAAAGCTAATGAGAAGCTTGAGAGTGAAAAGCAAAAGATGGATATACTGCTTGTGGAGCTTGAGTCAGTCAAGCAAAAAAATGAATACTTGAAAAACAAGCCGAAGTGTGTCAATGAGATTGAAGCTGTGTTAAGAGAAAAGATTGAAAAAAATGAAGTTAAGCTGAAATTCTTCAGGAATGCATCTAAGTTGGTTGGACAATACCATGAGAAGAACAAGCCATGTGCTAACATAGCTATTGGTCTTGATTATGATGCTTTGAACAAGAAGAAGAAAGATATAGGTGGTAAAGGAAAATCAACAAAAAATGAAGATGTTCCGGTTATGCTGAAAAAGGTTGGTTCACCTATGTTTAAAGCATGTGAAGTAGATTTCAGTGAAGAAGAGTTGATCATAAAGCAATAAATTGCTGATGAAGACAATGAGAAAAAAATGCAGAAACAACTCCAACTTCCAAAGCTGAAAAGAAGCCCATGGTCAATCAAGATTCCAAGACACCTGTCACGGAAACAAAAACTGAATATGCAAGAAAGAAGAAGAAGAATAGAAATAGGAAGATTGGGATTAACAAAAAGAAACAATTTTGCTTATGTTGTAGATGCACCAAGAAAACAATGTCAAAAATGTGGCTCAGTGAATCATCTAACTCACCTTTGTAAAAAGGTTGTTGCAAGCCAGTAGAAGGAACATGCAAGTACAATGAAGCATATGCAAATGATCCATACTCATTGTGTGACAAGTTTGATTGCATCCCTTGCAACTTGAAAGTGATGAAAAGTTGCCACAAGCTGAGAGTAGACCTCGAAGAAGTAAAAATTGGGTCTACATCAAAAAGGGAAAATGCACAACAATCAAGGAATTCTATTTTATCTGAAACAACTCATTCTGATTCTGTTCACTCTGTTAACAGGAAAAAAGTACCCAACACTGCTTGGATTGCTAAACACGCTTAAACTCATTGTGTGCAGGGAAAAAAGAAGAAAGTTATATGGATTATAGATAGGGGATGCTCAAGATATATGACAGATGATATGGCCCTGCTATTACAGTTTGAGGAGAAGGCTGTCCCATTAGTGACTTTTGGAGACAATAACAAAGGCTTCACAATGGGATATGGAAAATTAATTTTTGGAAATGTTGTCATTAATGATGTAGTAGTGGTAGCTGGTCTTGAAGTGAATCTTCTAAGTGTCAGCCAATTTATAGACAAAGGTTTGAAGGTTTTATTTAACACAGAAGAATGCACTTTTATCAGCAAGAAAATTGATGAAGTTGCTCTGAAAGGATTAAGGAAAGGAAGCTTATTTGTTACAGACTTGGAGTCAGCAAATGAGAATGGAATTTGTTGCTTCTACACCAAGGCATCTGCAGAGCAAAGCAAACTATGGCATAAGAAGCTGTCTCATTTGAATTTCAAAGCAATCAATACTCTAGTTAAATAGGAGTTGGTGAGAGACATGCCTAATCTAGAATTTTCTCAAGATGAAGTCTGTGATACTTGTCTAAAAGAAAAAATGAAAAGATCAAGTCACAAGAGTAAAACTGTAAATTCTATAAGTGCACCTTTGCAACTTATTCACATGGATTTATTTGGACCAGTTAATGTCCAGTCAGTTTCAAGAAAAAAAAATTCTAGATTTGTTGCAGACTTGGAGTCAGCAAATGAGAATGGAATTTGTTGCTTCTACACCAAGGCATCTGCAGAGCAAAGCAAACTATGGCATAAGAAGCTGTCTCATTTGAATTTCAAAGCAATCAATACTCTAGTTAAATAGGAGTTGGTGAGAGACATGCCTAATCTAGAATTTTCTCAAGATGAAGTCTGTGATACTTGTCTAAAAGAAAAAATGAAAAGATCAAGTCACAAGAGTAAAACTGTGAATTCTATAAGTGCACCTTTGCAACTTATTCACATGGATTTATTTGGACCAGTTAATGTCTAGTCAATTTCAAGAAAATGATATGCACTTATGATGGTGGATGACTACTCAAAGTACATATGGGTAGAATTTATATACTCTAAAGATGAGACTCCACACATCATAATTGAGCACATCAAGAAGAATTAGAAGCAGGATGAAGATCATAATTGTCTGAAAAGATTGAGGAGTGACAATGGAACAGAATTCAGGAATGCAACCTTAACTGAATTTTACAAAGACAAAGGCATTGTTCAAGAATTCTCAGTAGCTAGGACACCTCAAAAAAATGGTGTAGTTGAGAGAAAGAACATAACATTGGTGGAAGCTGCTAGAACAATGTTGCAAGATGCAAAGTTGCCAACTAGTTTTTGGGAAGAAGTTGTGAACACTGCATGCTATACTTAAAACAGATATCTTATTAACAAGAATCTTGGAAAATCACCCTACTCAATCTTATCTAAGAGGAAGCCTACTTTGAAGCATCTTCATGTGTTTGGAAGCAAGTGCTATATATTGGATGACAACTCTGAATATGTGGGAAAATTTGACTCTAAAGTTTTTAAGGCAATTTTTCTGGGATATTCATTGGAAAGAACTGCATATAAAGTTTATGTGATTGCATAAAAGAAGATTATGGAAAGAACAAATGTCACTTTTGATGATGACAAGTGCCCAGGCTTGGAATGCCTTGATGAAAATGAAGCAGAAGCCCTAAAGTTTGAGAATCTCAACATTGATAATGATTCTGATGATGAAGCAGAATTGTACATAAATCACAGAGTTGAAGAAGAATCTACTGAACAAGTGAATCATGTGAATGGAAGCTCATCTCAAACACCAGAATTTGATAGCACAAACTCAGGGGGGAAAGAGGAGAAAATTCTGGAAGTCATGCCAGTGATGAAGAAGAAGCAAAAAACATAAGTCAACAAACTCACACAAGAAAGTGGGATAGAAGTCACACTAGAGAAGCAATTATTGGTGATCCAACTGCTGGAGTGAGGACTAGAAGTGCAACTACTAATGAATGTCTTCATGCATGTTTTCTGTCACAAGTTGAGCCAAAGAAAACTGAGGAAGCCCTTCTTGATCCTGATTGGATATCTGCTATGCAAGAACAGCAAAATTAGTTTGAGAGAAACAAAGTATGAAAATTAGTTCCTGCACCAAAGAATAGAAGTATTATTTGAACAAAGTGGGTGTTCAGGAACAAGATGGATGAAAATGGAATTGTCACCAGAAACAAAGAAAGGTTGGTTGCAAAAGGCTATTCATGGGAGGAAGGAATTGATTATGATGAAACTTTTGCTCCAGTTGCAAGACTTGAAGCAATAAGGATTTTCCTGGAATTTACTGCACTTTCAAATTTCAAGGTATATCAAATGGATGTGAAGAGTACATTCCTTAATGGTGAGTTGGAAGAAGAGGTTTATGTGCAACAACCACCTGGATTTGAAGATCCAAAATTTCCAAATTTTGTATACAAGGTACCCAAGGCTCTCTATGGACTTAAACAAGCACCTAGAGCTTGGTATGACACACTGTCAGAATTTTTGATTAAGCATGGATTCAATAGAGGTACCATTGACAAGACTCCCTTCTACAAGAAGCATGGTGATGATATGATCCTAGTTCAGATCTATGTGGATGATATTATCTTTGGTGCTACTAATGAAAAGCTTTGCCAAAGGTTCTCTAAGCTTATGCAAAGTGAATATGAAATGTGTATGATGGGGGAATTAAGTTATTTTCTTGGACTACAAGTCAGTCAAAAAAGTATTGGAATCTTCATCAGCCAAACTAATTATGTCAAAGATTTATTGAAAAAGTTTGGTATGATTGATTGTTCACCTGCATCTACACATATGTCTACAACTACAAATCTAGATGAAAATAAAAAGGGCAGGAGTGTAGATATCTCAAGCTATAGAGGGATGATTGGATATTTGCTTTACTTAACTGCAAGTAGACCAGATATCTGTGCAAGATTTCAAGCCAATCCAAAAGAATCACATTTGATGAATGTGAAGAGAATTTTCAGATACTTGAAGGGGACTCTAAACTTGGGACTATGGTATCCTAAGGGAATTAATTTTGAAGCTGTTGGATACACATATGCAAATTTAGCTGGATGCAAGGTTGACAGAAAGAGTACTAGTGGAAGCTGTCAACTTCTTGGATAAAGACTTGTATCCTGGTATAGCAAGAAACAACAATCTGTGTCAACTTCCACAGCTGAGGTTGAATACATAGCTGTTGGAAGTTGCTGTGCTCAAGTGCTTTAGATTAGAAATTAGCTAATGGATTATGGCCTAGTGTTACACAAAATTCCAATTATGTGTGATAATACTAGTGCTATATCTATTGTGGCTAATCCAGTTAATCATTCTAGAACAAAGAACATTGATGTAAGGTACCATTTTATTAGAGAACATGCTTCAAATGGTACCATTGAGCTTATTTTTGTTCCAACAGAAAAATAATTAGCTGACATTTTTAATAACCTTTGGATGAAGCAACTTTCACTAGACTTGTAGGTGAAATTTGCATGCTTAACTCTTCATCCTAAGGCAAGAACTCAGCTAATGTTCTGCAGTAGATTAATTTCTAGTAAATCAAATTCATTTTATTAATTGGAAATTGACTGAAATATGGATTATAAATATTTTAGAAATCTCTGCATATTTATTTTTCAAAATTCAAAAATTAGCTTGGAATTTTTCAATTCTAAGTAAACTGTCTAAATGTTGATTTGCATTTTCAATATGTAAAATTAGCACAAGGAAGAAACTAAGTAATCAAAAGTATTTAGAGAACTGAGTTCTCGATAAGTCTAATTGACTTATCGACAAGTCATTTTAGGACTTCTCGAGTGATTTCTCGATAAGTCATTCTCCTAACTTCTTGAGTGACTTCTCGATAAGCTTTATTATGACTTTTCGATAAGTCATTATAGAGTTCTCTATAAGTATTAACTCATAGAGTTCTCTACAAGTATAATTTTAGACTTATAAATAACTCATGACTCAATTTAATCCAATAAAATATTTTGGTAAAATAATTTTGGCAAAATTATTCTGATTTTATTTTGATTTATTCAAATAAAAATTGGAAACAATTCAGTCCATTTTAGAAAAACTGAGTATTTATTTGACATCTCGATATGTTTATTTTTTAGTTCTTTACAAGAGTAAACAAAATGACTTATCGATATGTTTTTCACTTCTCAAAATGACTTCTTGATAGACTAATTCCAAACGTCTATTTTTGAGTTCTTGACAAGTCATTTTCTTTTACTATAAATACCCAAACATCTCAACATACATATCCTTACGCCTTCGAGATCTCAAAGTGACCTAATTTTTTAATTCCAAACCGATTTCTATCTCGTTTCAAATCCTTTCTCTATAATTTCTTTTACCCATTAATCTTCATATACACGACAATGGCATCAAACACTATTGTACCCTTCATTCCAAAGGAAACCAACTTTCTTGCATTCTTAGATGCCAATCAAGCTCCTGAAGCTTTCAAAAGCTTTGTCAAGTTCTGTTAGGAATATGTTGTGAACTTGATGATAAGTTAAACAAAACACCTTAGTAGATTTAACTTAGTGAAATTTATAGCACTCGACAGATGTTCAATTATAGTCCCGACGGATGATTTAATATAGTCCCGAAAGATGACAACTTGACATCCACCGGGTGAGTAGCTTATGTAATAAATAAGTATTGTTGCATATTTCTGCAAACAACTTTGTGTAGATTCTGTAAGAGCATAGGAGTCATGTTGACTACTAGTAGATATGCATAATAGGTTGATTAATTGTAAATATGAGATGTCTTGTAATTCTGTATAAGTGAAATGGAGTTAAGTGACAAATCGCTACCCCACGGATAATCAACAAAGCTACCCGACGGATGATCAACAAAGCTACCCGACGGATGACGGGAATGTACCCGACGGATGATCAAGTTCAAATATCTATTGATAGTGATAACACAGTCATATGCATTGGGTATTTGCAAAAGAAATGTGGCAGCCTGTTAAGAAGGGATTTGAGAACAAAGAAGCATTACCATTTCCATGCAATTGTGAAGATATTCAAAGATGCTGGAATAGAGTAGTGAAGCAGCATGGAGTTAGACTAGATATGTTTGTTTTATTATCTTGTTTTGTTGTCATGTAAACTTGGTGATATATAAACCAAGTGTAGCTAGTAGAATATTCAACTAAGCAAACAAATTTTAAAGAGAGATAGAAAAAGCTGTACTTGTCGAGAATTTCTCTGTAGTTTGTTTGTTCTACTTGTAAGAAGCTGTGAGCTATTCAAGCTTCATAGGGTTGTCATTCGATATATATATATATATATATCTGGTGGATACTTTCAAATCCACTAGAAAGTTTTAAAAGCTTGTGTTTTGATTTATTTATCTCTTCATTCCACACTCTGCAAATCAAACACTTACTTACTTATCGAGTTAGAACTATTTTAAAATCTTGAAAAAGTAGCCAGAATTATATTCAACCCCCCTTCTGTAATTCTTGTTGTATTGTTAGGGAATAACAATTGGTATTGTAATAACCCCAAAAATTTTGGACTTTTTGTAAACCTTATGAATAGTGATTTTGCTGATTATGCTGAATAAGAAAACTTTTCATGCCATACAATATAGCAGTTCTTTTATTGATATTCTGAGGTCTTATTAGTACTCTATATGGTATATAAGTGTATGTAAAGATCGTCAGAATCCAAATCCGAACACTTTGATTTTTCCCGAAAATCCACCAGCGACCGAAAGAATTGAGTATAAGGTAACATGATAAAAATGATTTGAATTCAAGGATTTTTAGAGAGGATCATAAAAGAAATATAAAATATTGAGAAAGGTTTAGGGGAACCTAAGTAATAAGATCCCAGATATGATCCCTCAAATGATAAACGAGAACGAAAGTTAAGCGAATCGTATAACAGATAAGCGGTCATTAGCCAAGTAATTAGGGGTTAATCAAAGAGGTTAGTGGATGATGATGTCATCACACCAACAAGAAGAAGACAAGTGTAAGAGGATGACATGAGAAAGATGACATAGGCATGGTGACATAAGAATGACAAATGGAGGGATGTTGGTTGATTGTGAGCCACACAATTTTTACCATGGTAACAATCTAATTAACAACAAAAGGAAGTAACCAAGCTAAACACTACACAAATCATTTAATCAAACTAGAAACATTTTTACTTCACTTTTCTTCCCTTGCTCTCGGCCAAAATCAGAGCAGCAACTTAAAACTACCATATCTCCTTCAATACTCATTCAAATGTTGTGTTCTATAGCTCGTTGGTAAGGTATTGAGATGGCCTACAACTCTTCTTCACAAGTCTTGTCCAAATAAGCAAGGTAAGACCCTCATTTTTACAGTTCTTTAAATCGGACTTTTAGAAACTTCAAAACCTAACTTTGTGTTCTTGATTTCTTTGGAAAGATCAAGCTTGTAGGAGGTTAGATTAAGGCTCCCTAAGGCTTCCTAGCAAATTAACACCTACCAAGGAAGGTATCAACTTCAAACCCTAGCTTTGATTTTGTGTTCCATTAAGTTTTATTGAAGCATTGTTAGTATTAAGGCTTGATCTTTGATTATAAGTAGTTTTGGTGGATTTGTATTGGTTTTGAATATTGGGTCTTTGATTGGTTGGATAAATTGGTAAAACATGGAGTTGGGGACTGAGTTTGTAGTATGATGGTTGAATATTGTTGTATTGGTGGTTGTGAGTGAATTGATGATAATTTAGAGTGTTAATTAAATTGGAAATCGCGTAAACATAAACGTCATAATGCCCGATTTTCCTTAACTGTCCTGTTCTTAACTTTAGGACCTGTGAACTCACTGAAAGATTCTAACCTTTGCCATGTTTAGATAGTTCATGTTACGAGCTTCATTTTGATATGTGGTTCGCTTGAATCCGATGTACGGTTTAGGATAAACGACCGTTTTAAGTAACGGTGTTTCGCGAACGAACTATTACCCCTCTCCTTACTTTGAAACCTTGGTTGAGGCCCTTAAATGACTAATTGAAGTATGAAACAATTATGTAAAGTGGACTAGGACGTTGGTAGGGTATTCACGAAAGCGTCGCCTTAAAATTCGTAACGGTTAATTTATTAAAAATGGTGGAACCGAGGGTACTCAAACGACTTATGTGATTTGTTAAGCGTAGAAATGACCATAAGCAAACGTTAGGGTTCAATTGGTTAAAGTCTAGTTTCTTAAGCAACCGTGGTTTAATTCCGGCTTATGTTGTTGTTCATATGTTACCGGACCCACTCTAAGCTTAAGTCTACCCCGGAGCACTCAGGCAAGTTTTCTACCCGTTAAACTGTTGTTGTGATGAATATATGTATATGCATTATCTTGTGATAAGTGCATGATTGTTATTAGCAAATTTTGCGATATATTGGAGCATGCTAATATGGTATATATGCATGTCTGTTTCGTAATCTTGATATCTAATTGTTGATTCAAATGCTTATAAGTTGCATAATACCTATGCTAGAGATAAGTAGTATTTGCGTATAACCTTAGTATAGGGGACCCAAAGGTGAACATTTTCTAAACCGGGAGTCGATGTTCCTGAGTATAATATATATATATATATTTATTTATATATATATAGATATGGTTTTCAAAACTATTAATCGAATAAGGTTTATTCGATAACTTTATTTTATTTAATGAATATTATTTTGAATATTCATTCGAGGACTTATGACTCCGCTTATTTTATTAAATGAATATTATTTTGAATATTCATTCGAGGACTTATGACTCCGCTTTTTATATTAAATAATATTCTTTATTTTATTAAAGAATAATGTTTCGATAATCAAACTTATTTTCGATTATTCAAATAAAGATCGTACTTTCGTATAAGTATATCTTTGGTTATTTATTATTCATTTCAAGTATAAGTTTTAAAACTTCTACTTCAATTATTTTTATAAGGATTATCCTTGTGGGAATATTATTTAAATAATAATATTCAGATATTTTCTAATATATCGGGACTGATTTATTTCATTAAATCAGCATTACTCCAAACATTCTTAAAAATGATTTCGAGTCTTCAAAATGATTTTAAAAGTTAAAGCGGATCCCAAAACTCGTTTTAGAATTTAAGATCTTCCTTTCGAAGGGGATTTAAATACTTGCTTAAAAATTGAGGGATCCGGCTCTGTGGTGTATTTGATATTCGCAACGAGGTTGCTGTTTTGATAAATGAATTGATTACTTACCCAACGTTCGGGAAGTAAGTCCATCTAATTGAGTCGGCATAAACGACAGGTCGGGGTACGGTCTATCAAAGTGTAAGTGGCTGGGTGACAGCCCATCAACGCGTAAGAGGTCGGGTGGCGGTCCAGCACGAGGTCCTAATGAGGCCAGGGTGATGACCGGTGGGGGATTCATCCATCTACTAGTAGAAAAGGTTACTTATTGGTATCTTTGCCTGATCAGCAAGATATCAGGTTTATGCCAAGGTTTTCTCCTTTCCAAATTCATTGGATACTGCAACTCTGTTTATAATTTTCATAACAGAGGTTTTCAAGGAGTGTATGAAATGTATATATATAGGTGTATATATATATCGGGACTTAGTGAAGTATCTCGTAACTTCATTATTTATAATGATATTTCAAAGATTGAATCTATCCAAGTCTTTTCTTGTAGTCTCATCTATGCGATGAACTTTTGGAAACTGATTATACCTTGAACGGTGGTAGTTCAAGTAGTATTCGGAAAAGATATAAGTATATTGGAGTATCTTGTAACTTCATCTTTTCAACTTATATCTAGTTAATGATTATCTTATGCATGACAAAGATTTTCAGAAAAACGTTGAGACAAGGTTAGATATATGAGATCACCTTGCAACGATATTTTTATACAGTTATAAACTGGAACTCTGTGTATATTATGCATGGAAGAGGACTTCCAAGATTTTGAAAAGTATATATACATATATACTGAATATTTTGCGACTTGGTCGCGGTAAGGTATCAAACTTGGTTCATTTTTACTTGACCAAGACTTTCATGAGTACTATGAGGATGCTCACATATTGTAAATCATTATACATATTATTTTGGTGGGCTTGTTGCTCACCCTTGCTTTCTTCTTTCATCACACAACATCAGATAGACAAGATGAACAGGACCAAGTTCCCAATTCGCGAGCGGATAGGAAATGTTCCGCAGTTTCCTATAGGCGTTGATGTCGCTGTAGCTGAGGTAGGAACTACCAATAGGCTAGGCTTTCAACTTTTGATGTACCAGACTTATGTATCTTTATGAATTGTAATAATGGCAAAGAAATGTAAATTTATTCAGAAACCCTTTTAAGGTGTAATGGCATATAATTGTGGAATAAAATGACTCATGTTATTTTTGGATATTCATCTCTGAGACTATAACTTGCGGTGTGTGTGTTTATTGTGGGGTCACAGTACAGAGTAGTTGATTGTTTATTAAGATTGGGTGTTATTAAGGGAAATGGAACTCGTGACAACCCGAATCCCCGACCCCGGATTTGGGGGTGTTACAGGTATCATAGCAAGCTCTTGATGTACAAAGAGTGTAAAGATCACAACAAACAGCAAGATGAATAAGAAGGAAGTTGGAGTCAAAATTCCATTTATGAACAAAGATAATTATCACCACTGGAAGGTGAAAATGCACCTACATCTTCTTTTCCAAGATGAGGCCTATGTGGATTGCATAGAGAGAGGTCCTCATGTACCAATGAGAGCTGCAACTGGCAATGAACCAATTTGTTAGATATATTTGTGATGTCATGTATAATCTGATTTGTTTTGTTTCAGAACTTACTATCAGAACTTAACTGGAAATCAGAACTTACTGAAGACAGGAAGTTATCAGAACTTAAGCCATCAGGACTTACATCATAACTTAAGTGCGGATACACTTCAGGGATGAAAAGCGGCTGATTATAGGAGATGATCTGGATTAAACAAAAGAAGATATGCTTGGAAAGTTGTACAGCTAAATGACTACAGTAGATAATCTCTGATTGATGTATTTTAGGAAACATAACATATCATATCAATTAGGAGATATCTTGTAACTGTGTAGTATATAAACATGGATTAGGGTTTACACTATGTGTGTTATCATTCACGAGAATATTATTTATTGTAACCCTAGCAGCTCTTAGTGATATCATACATCACTGAGAGAGTAGATAAAACCTACTGTAACAGAGTTTGATATATTGAATAAACTTATTTTCTGTTACATACTTGTGTTTATAATCGAATTGATTGTAAATACTATATTCAACCCCCTTCTATAGTATCATTAAGGCCTAATAAGTGGTATAAGAGCCAATCTGTTAAGCTTACAAACAGTTAAGATCCAAACAAACAATCAATCATGTCTGATCAATCAAAAACACAAGACCCTCAAGAACCTGCAAAGGTTCAACCCATTCAAAACACCAGTAGATTTGAAACCATCAGGGTTCCTATGCTCAGGGTGTCTGAGTACCCTGTATGGAGTGTGAAGATGGCCATGTTACTGGAAGCTACAGATCCAGAATATTTAGACAGAATTTATGATGGTCCATACAAGCCCAAAAAGCTTTCTGTTGCAGTTGGGAATGAGCCACAGAATATGATTCCCAAAGAAAAGAGAGAACTCACCACTGAAGACATCTCTTCACTAGGAAATGATGCAAAAGTAAGACACTTGCTTCATAGTACACTTGAAAATGTCATGTCAAATAGGGTGATTGGATGCAAGACTGCAAAAGAAATCTGGGCTGCATTGGAAGTGAGATGTCAAGGTACCAATGCCATAAAAAAGAATAGGAAGACAATACTCACACATGAGTATGAGCACTTTGACTCAAAATATGATGAGTCACTAACTGATACATATGACAGATTCACAAAGCTGTTGAATGATCTGTCACTAGTGGATAAGGAATATGATCCAGAAGATTCAAATCTGAAATTCCTACTAGCTCTTCCTAAAAAGTGGGATTTGAAAGGTACTACAATAAGAGATAACTATGAACTTGATGATATGTCTCTTGATGAAATCTATGGGATGTTCAAGACTCATGAACTTGAGATGGAGCAAAGAAAGAAGAGGCATGGAGGGAAGTCTAAGACAGTTGCTTTAAAGACTGAAGACAAGCCAATTGTCTCTAGGAAGGCAAAAGGAAAGGCTCTCATCATACAGTCTGATTTAGAGTCATCAGATTCTGATGATGATGATTCGGAACCTGAAAATTTATCTGAAGTGGATGTTGATGCAGAGATGATGCAACTGTGTGCTCTTATGGTGAAGGGTATCACAAAGATAGCCTACAAGAAATTCAGAAAGGGTAAGAAGTTTTCCAGGAAAGGTGGAAGTTCTGAAAAGAAAGGGTTCAGAAAGACTGAAGGCAAAGGAGGAAAGTCTGACAGAGGAGACAACTCAAATGTCAAATGCTACAATTGTGGTGAAAGAGGCCACATCTCTCCTGATTGCAAGAAAGGAAAAGGTGATAAAGGCCAAACACTTATCACAAAGAAGAAAAACTGGGCAAACACTTCAGAATCTGAAGAAGAGGTGAACTATGCCTTAACGACAAATGCTGATAGCAGTTCTGATGCTGCTGAACTAAAGGTACCTCTATCAATCTTGCTTTTGATACAGATAATATTACTGAGTTGAGATTATTTCTGAAAAACATTTATGTTAGCTATAGAGATCAGACTTTAGAGAATGAAAGATTAAAATCTGAAAATCTAAAGTACAAAAACAAAAATAGCTATCTTGAAGAAGAGTTAGTCAAGATGAACACTATTCAGACAGAGAGAGATAATGCTGTGTATGTTAAGAATGAATTGCTTAAACAAAATGATTATCTTAAAACTGAATTAAAAAAAGAAAGAGTAATCATCAGGATTTGGACTAACTCAGGCAGAATAACTTAGAATATTAGAAGTAGTGGAAACTGGAAAGAGGGGTTAGGTTATAAAGATGGTAAAAGTGAGAAAGGGACTTTGCCAATTAAGCCAATTGCTATCAAACAGATTGAAAAGCCAAAGGTAAATCCTGTTAAATTTGTTACAAAAACTGTTGTGTCTGATTCTGAAGAGATGAAAGACTCTAAAACAGAAGTCAAAGAAAAGTCAACTTCTGATAAATTAAAACAGGATAAATCAGCTTTGGTAAACATTGGCTTAATGACAAAGAAGCAGCTTAAGTATAAGATAAAAGAGATTAAAAATGTGAACAAGGTAAAGGAAGCAAGGAAAAATAGGAATGGAAAGGAAGGTGTGAATAAAAGTAATAATTATATGCCTGTTCCTAATGCTCCTAGAAAGAAATGCTATAATTGTGGAAACTCTAACCATCTTGCTTCTTTTTGTAGGAAAAATAAAGATATAAACTCTTTACCTCTTAGATCGAGAGTTAAGAGTCAGTTTGCTAGGTTTAAACCATAAAATCCTTGTTTTCATTGTGGTAGTTTATGGCATTCTATTTATACTTGTAAGGAATATCATAGTTTGTACTATAATTATTATGAAATAAAACATTCTTTAAAAAAAATTAGTGTAATTCCTTCTAGTTTAAGTTCTGATGCAAAGTCTGATATATAGTCTGATAAGAAGAATTTTAGCATAAACTCTGAAACTAAATCCGCTGCAAATGCTAACAAACTTAACAAGGCCAAAGGATCCAAGCAAGTCCGGGTCCTTAAAACTAATCAATAGTGGTCTTTGTGATTGCAGGGCAACAGGAAAAACATCCTGGTTCTGGATAGTGGATGTTCAGGACATATGACTGGAAATAAAGCCCTGCTATCAGACTTTGTGGAGAAAGCTGGCCCAGGAGTTTCTTATGGAGATGGAAACATGGAAAAGACTCTGGGATATGGCAATATCAATCTCGGGAATGTCATAATTGAAACAGGAGCTCTTGTCTCAGGACTTAAACACAATCTGCTAAGTGTGAGTCAAATCTGTGACAGAGGTTATCATGTGGATTTATTTGAAGAACACTGTGAAGTTGTAAGTAATTCTATAGGAAAAGTGGTCCTGAAAGGTTCCAAACATGGTAACATATATGAAGCCAGACTTTCAACAAATTCTGATGGTTCTTCAATCTGTCTGTTAAGCAGAGCATCAATTGAAGAAAGCTAGAATTGGCACAAGAGACTCTCTCATTTAAATTTCAACAAAATAAATGAGCTAGTAAAGAAAGATCTTGTGAGAGGACTGCAAAAATCAATATTTGCTCCTGATGGTCTTTGTGACTCATGTCAACAGGAAAAACAAAGAAATTCTTCATTCAAGAGAAAAATTGAATCCTCAATTCTTGAGCCTTATCACTTACTGCATGTTGATCTATTTGGTCCAGTCAATGTCATGTCTATTGCAAAGAAGAAATATGCTATGGTTATAGTGGATGAGTTCACAAGATACACTTGGGTGTATTTCTTGCACAAAAAGAATGAAACTGCATCTACTCTAACTGATCATGTCAGATAGCTGGATAAGTTAGTCAAAGAATCTGTTAAAATAATAAGAAGTGATAATGGCACTGAGTTCAAGAATTCAATCATGGAAGAGTTCTGCAAAGAGCATGAAATAAAGCAGGAATTTTCTGCACCTGGAACTCCACAGCAGAATGGAGTTGTAGAAAGAAAGAACATGACTCTTATTGAAGCTGCACGAACTATGCTTGATGAAGCAAAGCTACCAACCTATTTTTGGGGTGAAGCTGTGCAGACTGCTTGTTTTACACAGAATGCTACACTCATAAACAAGCATGGAAAAACACCATATGAGATGGTGAAGAAAAAGAAGCCAAATCTGAAATACTTTCATGTATTTGGATGCAAGTGTTTTGTTCTTAAGAATCATCCTGAAGAGCTGTCAAAATTTGATCTAAAAGCTGATGAAGGAATTTTTTTTGGATATCAAGTTTCCACAAAAGCCTTCAGAGTCTACAATTTAAGAACAAGGGTTGTCATGGAATCTATCAATGTATCTTTTGATGATAAAAAGATTACTGGACTTAAAGATTTCAATGATCATGATCAGCTGAGATTTGAAAATGAAGATGTAAATTCTGATTCTGTAAATTCTAATGACCTAAATCATGATCCTTTAAGTTCTGACGTGTTAAATTCTGATGTCATTGAAACTGTGGTAACTACTCCAAAGGAAAATGTACCTATTCAGGGGGAGCAAGCTGATGATCATACCACATCTGAAGACTCTCAAGAAGCATCAGAACCAGTAACTGGCTCTTCAAGTTCTGATTCATCAAGTTCTGATGAGCCAAATTCTGATAATTCTGGAAACTCTAATTCTTCAATTCCTGAAGGATCAAACTCAAATTCTGGAATCTCAGAGAGCATAACTTTAAGGGGAGCATCAGAAAATGCTGATGGAGACAGCATGGATCATGGGGGAGGATCCAGTTCTAGAGATCAACTTCCATCTGCAAGGAAGTGGACAAAATCACACACACCTGACTTAATAATTGGAGATCCTGAAGCAGGTGTTAGAACTAGAACAACAACAACAAATGAATGTCTCTATCATTCCTTTCTATCTCAGACTAAACCAAAGAAAGTGGAAGAAGCTTTTCAAGATACTGATTGGGTGCAAGCAATGCAGGAAGAGTTAAATAAATTTGAAAAAAATAAAGTCTGGACCCTAGTACCAAGACCAAAGGACAGATCAATTGTTGGTACAAAATGGGTGTTCAGAAATAAAACTGACATTAATGGTATAATTACAATAAACAAAACAAGGCTGGTTGCTAAAGGTTACTCTCAATAGAAGGGTATTGACTATGATGAAACATTTGCTCCACTTGCTAGATTGGAAGCCATAAGAATCTTTTTGGCTTATGCTGCTCACAAGAAGTTTAAAGTCTTTTAAATGGATGTGAAAAGTGCTTTTCTCAATGGAGAATTAGAAGAAGAGGTATATGTTGAGCAACCTCCAGGATTTATAGATCCAAAATTTCCAAATCATGTCTACAGGCTTGACAAAGCACTTTATGGTCTTAAGCAAGCTCCTAGAGCATGGTATGAGACTCTGGTTCAATTCCTTTTGGAAAGTGGATTTCACTGAGGCACAATTGACAAGACTTTATTTTACCTCAACCATGGAAAGGACTTACTTTGGTACAAATATATGTTGATGATATCATCTTTGGCTCTACAAATACAAAACTTTGTGAAAGATTTTCCAAGTTAATGCAATCAAGATATCAAATGAGTATGATGGGAGAGTTGAGTTATTTTCTGGGACTTCATGTCAAACAAATTGAAGAATGTACTTCTATCAGTCAATCCAAGTACACCAGAAATCTACTTAAGAAATTTGGAATGCAAGACAGTTCTACTGCATCAACTCCCATGGCCACTGCCACTAAGTTAGATAAAGATACTGGAGCATCAGTAGATATTACTAACTACAAAGGTATGTTAGATATATTTGTGATGTCATGTCTAATCTGTTGTGTTTAGTTTCAGAACTTAATATCTGGACTTACTGGAAATCAGAACTTATAGAAGTCAGAACTTATATCAGACCTTAAGGCCGTCAAGATTTATATTAGAATTTAAGTGCGGGTAGTTCAGAGAAGGAAAGTAGCTGATTTACAGGAAAGTATCGTGACTAAAACAATAGAAGATATGGATGAATAGTTGGACAGCTAGAAGACTTGTAGAAGATAATATCTGATTGATATATTTTAGGAGACAAAATTATATTCCATATCAATTAGAAGATATCTTGTAACCGTGTACTATATAAACACAGCTTAGGGTTTACACTATATGTGTTATAAATCACGAGAAAGATTATACATTGTAACCTAGCAGCTCTTAGTGATATTATTTATCACTGAGAGAAAACAATTGTTCTATTATAACGGAGTTTATTATATTGAATATACTTGATTACTTTTTTATACTTGTGTTGATAAATCGATTTGATTGTATAAACACTATATTCAACCCCCTTCTTTTGTGTTGTGTGACCTAACAAGTGGTATCAGAGCTTCCAATCTAGCAACTGGAGCAAATGTTTCATCATAGTCAATACCCTCCTGTTGAGAGTAACCTTTAGCAACCAGCCTTGCTTTGTTTCTTATAATTATGCCATCACTGTCAGTTTTATTTCTGAATACCCATTTTGTGCCAACAATGGATCTGTTCTTTGGTCTTGGCACTAGGGTCCAGACTTTATTCCTTTCAAATTCATTTAACTCTTCCTACATTGCTTGCACCTAATCAGCATCTTGAAGAGCTTCTACCACTTTCTTTGGTTTAGTCTGAGATAGAAAAGAATGATAGAGACATTCATTTGATGTTGCATTCTAGTTCTGACACCTGCTTCAGGATCTCCAATTATTAAGTCAGGTGTGTGTGATTTGGTCCACTTCCATGCAGATGGAAGTTAATCTCTAGAACTGGATCCTCTCTCATGATCCATGCTGTCTCCATCATCATTTTCTAATGCTCCGCCTATAGTTATGCTCTTTGAAATTTCAGAATTTGTGTTGGATCCTTCAGGAATTGAAGAAATATAGTTTCCAGAATTATCAGAATTTGGCTCATCAGAACTTGAAGAGCCAGTGACAGGTTCTGATGTTTCATGAGAGTCTTGAGATGTGGTATGATCATCAGCTTGCCCCCTGAACAGGTGCATTTTCCCTTGGAGTAGTTATCACAGTTTCAATGACATCAGAATTTAACCCGTCAGAACTTACAGGATCAGGATTTAGGTCATCAGAATTTACAGAATCAGAATTTAAATCTTTATTTTCAAATCTCAGCTGATCATGATCATTGAAATCTTCAAGTCCAGTAATCTTTTTATCATCAAAAGAGACATTGATTGATTCCATAATAACCCTTGTTCTTAAATTGTAGACTCTGAAGGCTTTTGTGGAAAGTGGATAGCCAACAAAAATTCTTTCATCAGCTTTTAGATCAAATTTTGACAGCTGTTCAGGATGAGTATTAAGAACAGAACACTTGTATCCAAATACCTAAAAATATTTCAGATTTGGCTTCTTTTTCTTCACCATCTCATATGGTGTTTTTCCATGCTTGTTTATAAGTGTAGCATTTTGTGTAAAACAAGCAGTCTGCACAGCTTTAGCCCAAAAGTAGGTTGGTAGCTTTGCTTCATCAAGCATAGTTCGTGCAGCTTCAATTAGAGTCATGTTCTTTTTTCTAGAACTCCATTCTACTGTGGAGTTTCAGGTGCAGAAAATTCCTGCTTTATTCCATGCTCTTTGCAGAACTCTTCCATGATTGAATTCTTGAACTCAGTGCCATTATCACTTCTTATTATTTTAACAAAATCTTTGACCAACTTATCCAGCTGTCTCACATGATCAGTTAGAGTAGATGTAGTTTCATTTTTCTTGTGCAAGAAATACACCCAAGTGTATCTTGTGGATTCATCCACTATATCCATAGCATATTTCTTCTTTGTAATGGACATGACATTTACTGGACCAAATCGATCAACATGCAGTAAGTGATAAGGCTCAAGAATTAAGGATTCAGTTTTGCTCTTTAATGAAGATTTTCTTTATTTTGCCTTTTGACATGAATCACAAAGGCCATCAGGAGCTAATACTGATTTTGGCAGACCTCTTACAAGATCTTTCTTTACTAGCTCATTTATGTTGTTGAAATTTAAATGAGAGAGTCTCTTGTGCCAATTCCAGCTTTCTTCAATTGATGCTCTGTTGTTGAAATTTAAATGAGAGAGTCTCTTGTGCCAATTCCAGCTTTCTTCAATTGATGCTCTGTTTAACAAACAGATTACAAAACCATCAGAGTTTGTTGAAAGTCTAGCTTATGTTACCATGTCTGTAACCTTTCAGAACCACTTTGCCTGTAGAATTACTTACAACTTCACAGTGTTCTTCAAATAAATCCACATGATAACATCTGTCACAGATTTGACTCACACTTAGCAGATTGTGTTTAAGTCCCGAGACAAGAGCTACTGATTCAATTATGACATTCCCGAGATTGATATTTCCATATCCCAGAGTCTTTCCCATGTTGCCATCTCCATAAGAAACTCATGGGCCAGCTTTCTCCATAAAGTCTGATAGCAGGGCTTTATTTCCAATCATATGTCCTGAATATCCACTGTTCAGAACTAGGATATTTTTCCTATTGCCCTGCAATCACAAAGACCACTATTGGTTAGTTTTAAGGACCCAGACTTGCTTGGATCCTTTGGCCTTTTTAAGTTTGTTAGCATTTGCAGCGGATTTAGTTTCATAGTTTATGCTAAAATTCTTCTTATCAGACTATATATCAGACTTTGCATCAGAACTTAAACTAGAAGGAATTACACTAACTTTCTTCAAAGAAGGTTTTATTTAATAATAATCATAGTACAAACTATGATATTCCTTACAAGTATAAATAGAATTCCATAAACTACCACAATGAAAACAAGGATTTTGTGGTTTAAACCTAACAGACTGACTCTTAACTCCTGATCTAGGAGGTAAAGAGTTTATATCTTTATTTTTCCTGCAAAAAGAAGCAAGATGGTTAGAGTTTCCATAGTTATAGCATTTCTTTCTAGGAGCATTAGGAACATGCATATAATTATTTCTTTTATTCACACCTTCCTTTCCATTCCTATTTTTCCTAGCTTCCTTGACCTTGTTTACATTTCTAATCTCTTTCAGCTTATGCTTAAGCTGCTTCTTTGTCATTAAACCTATATTTACTGAATCTGGTTTGTCCTGTTTTAATTTGTCAGAAGTTGACTTTTCTTTGACTTCTGTTTTAGAATCATTCATCTTTTCAGACTTTGACATATCAGTTTTTGCTACAAATTTAACAGGATTAACTTTAGGCTTTTCAGCTTTCTTGGTAAAGTTTGGTTTAGATGACACAGTTTCCTTTTCTTCCTTATCATCTAGGTAACCTAGACCTTCTTTCCAATTTCCATTTTCTAAGATTTTTTGAGTTGTTCTTCCAGAGTAAGTCCAAATTTTGATTATCTCCTTTTCCTTTTCCAGTTCAGATTTAAGAGAATTATTCAATTTAAGTACTTCATCTCTAACATACAAAGCCTCATCTCTTTCTTTCTGAATTTGATGGAACATAACTAACTCTTTTTCTAAATAGTCATTTCTGTTTCTAAGAGCAAGACTTTCAGATCTTAATCTTTCATTTGTTAAAGTCTGATCTCTAAAACTAATGAACATGGTTTTCAGATATAATCTTAGCTCAGAAATATCATCAGTATGAAAAGCAAGAGTTGATCGAGGTACCTTTAATTCAGCAACATCAGTACTGCTATCAGCATTTGCAATCAAGGCATAGTTCACCTCATCTTCAGAATCTGAAATGTCTGCCCAGTTTTTCTTCTTTGTAATAAGTGCATGTCCTTTATCACTTTTTCCTTTCTTGCATTTAGGAGAGATGTGGCCTATTTCACCATAATTGTAGCATTTGACATTTGAGTTGTCTCCTCTGTCAGACTTTCCTCCTTTGCCTTCAGACTTTCTGAACCCTTTCTTTTCAGAACTTCCACCTTTTCTTGAAAACTTCTTGCCCTTTCTGAATTTCTTGTAGGCTATCTTTTTGATACCCTTCACCATAAGAGCACACGATTGTATCATCTCTGCATCAACATCCACTTCAGATAAATTTTCAGATTCCGAATCATCATCATCAGAATATGATGACTCTGAAATAGACTGTATGATGAGAGCCTTTCCTTTGCCCCTCTTTGAGACAACAAATTTAGGAGATTCCTCCTCAGCTTTAAGAGCAACTTTCTTTGACTTTCTTCCATGCCTTTTGCTCCTTTGATCCATCTCAAGTTCATGAGTCTTGAGCATACCATAAATTTCATCAAGAGTAGTTTCAACAAGGTCATAGTTGTCTCTTATGGTAGTAGACTTCAAATCCCAATTTTTAGGAAGAGCCAAAAGGAATTTTAGATTTGAATCTTCAAGACCATATTCCTTGTCCACAATGTGACAGATCATTCAAGATTTTGGAAAACCTGTCATATAAATCAGTTAATGACTGATCAACTTTTGAGTCAAAGTGCTCATACTCTTGAGTGAGTATTGTCTTCCTGTTCTTTTTAATTGCATCAGTTCCCTGGTATCTTGTCTCCAAAGCATACCATATCTCCTTTGCAGTCTTGCACCTAATTACCCTGTTTGACATGACATTGTCAATTGCACTATGTAGCAGATGTCTTACCCTTGCATCCTTGGCAATAGATGAGATGTCTTCAGTTGTGTACTCACTTTTCTCCTTTGGTATCATCTTTGCTGGTTGATCAGCAACTGCAACAGAAAGCTTGGTAGGCTTATATGGTCCATCATTGATTCTATCAAGGTATTCTGGATCTGTGGCTTCCAGAAACATAGCCATCTTTACCTTCCATATAGGATACTCAGATGCTCTCAGTATGGGAACCCTAATACTCTCATATCGACTGTGTGTTAGATTGTTTTGAGTATGTTGAGTTTTGGTGGGCTTAGGTGGGGTTTGTGTTTCTTCAGACATGATTGTAAACTGGATCTCACTGTTTGTAAATCAACAGAGAGGCTCTGATACCACTTGTTAGGTCACACAACACTATAGAAGGGGGTTTAATATAGTGTTTATACAATCAAATCGATTTATCAACACAAGTATGTAACATTAATCAAGTATATTCAATATAATAAACTCTGTTACAATAGAATAGTTGTTCTCTCTCAGTGATGAATAATATCACTAAGAGCTGCTAGGTTACAATGTATAATCTTTCTCGTGAATTATAACACATATAGTGTAAATCTTAAGCTGTGTTTATAAAGTACACAGTTACAAGATATCTTTTAATTGATATGGAATATAATTCTGTCTCCTAAAATATATCAATCAGATATTATCTTCTACAAGTCTTCTAGCTGTCCAACTCTTCATGCATATCTTCTATTATTTTAGTCACGATCATTTCCTGTAAATCAGCTACTTTCCTTATCTGAAGTACCCGCACTTAAGTCCTGATATAAATCCTGACGGCCTTAAGTTCTGATATAAGTTCTGACTTCAGTAAGTTCTGATTTCCAGCAAGTCCTGATATTAAGTTCTGAAACTAAACACAACAGATTAGACATGACATCATAAATATATCTAACAATCTCCCCTAACTTGTAATTATGAAAAATATACAATTTAATAGATTTAATGATGTTAAAAACATTTAAGTACAAATACAATGAAAGTTTAATTAGACAACTAACTACAACTTACAGTCCTTGTAGCTTTTACCAAATTTACTGAGTCAATCTGAATCCAAAGTGATTCTTGACAAAGTTTGATATCAGCTTCTCTTTTGCATTCCTCAGGGCTTGAGCTAATGTAGCTTTGACTTGCTTCATCTCTTCATTTTGACTTTCAATCTGGTAGATTGCAGTCCTAAGTGCTGAGATGTGATTTCTTTCCAATCCATCACCAAGTCTGATTACTCTTGGATGAGATGAGTCTTCATTGTAGCACAAATATTTCTCTTTCAGAATAACTTCAAGTTTAGCAGAATCCTTCTTCATTGGAATTTTACTTCCATCATCTTTAACTATATTTAGAATGAATTCTGTAACCCTTGATCCAGAAATTCTTGCTTTATCCCTTATGGTCTTCATGATGAAATTTGACCATCTCCTGGTAATCTCAAACTTTATCTCCAAAAGATAATGAAAGAATTGAAGTTCTTTCAGAGATTTGTTCAACACATCTGATTCTAACATTCTGTATGTTCTTCCATCTTCAAGAAACAGAATCAGCTTTTCTTTGACATCACTTTTATCATGAGCATCTAGTACCACTTGAACGGATACAACCTTGTCAATGTGCTTCTGTTTAACTTCTTCAAGAGGTTTGTCAGTTAATAAAAATGGATCTCTAGTAAGTACTTCAACTCCTGTCTTGATTTTGGCTTCTTCAGAACCTAATCCAGCTCTATCTCTTGCTTCTCTAGCTTTCAATCCAACAGTCATGAAATCAGATAACAATTGATTTTTCTTGGGATCTGATGGATTAACAGTTTTCCATATGAGTTTTCTCTTATCAGGTAACTGTCAATTTGTTCAAATCAACTTGAGCACTGTCAGAGGTTGATGTCTGGATGACTTGATCAGAATTTGTTGTTTCTTCTGTAGCTTGCTGTTCTTCACTCTGAACAACTTGAGCTATGTCAGAGGTTGTCTTAGATTCTTCAGTTATCTTCCTTCTTTTCAGAATTTCAACAGTTTCATCTTCAGCAACTGTATCATCAAAAACTTGAACCATTTTGCACACTGGTTTCATCAGGATTTGAGGAATCTTCATCTCCTCTATTCTTTGTTGGTTCATCAATATTTCCTTTCCCTTTTTCCTTGGGATCAATTTCAACTTGTGATCTTGTCTTGGGCTTTGAAGCCTCAGATATTTCCTTGATCACAATGCCTTTTGCCTTAGGCCTTGGAGGTTTCTTAGCATTAGAAGCTTTAGACTTGAGATTTGTCTTCTCAGCTGCAAATCTAGCTTCTTCCTCCTTTAAAGTCTCTAAATCCATTCCAGGATCATGCTGGAGAAATAGTCTTCTAGTAATTTCTTCATCAAATGTCTGAATCTTAGGATCTTTAAAATAGACTGTAGTCTCCCTTCCCTCAAGCTTCAGAGTTTGCAAAAACTTCGGAGAGTCTTTACTTCCCCCTTGAATGAGATTA
Organism: Apium graveolens; assembly: GCF_009905375.1. Classification (NCBI taxonomy): domain Eukaryota; kingdom Viridiplantae; phylum Streptophyta; class Magnoliopsida; order Apiales; family Apiaceae; genus Apium; species Apium graveolens. The sequence continues at coordinate 134,264,663 of NC_133651.1, forward strand.
TTAGAACTTGATATCAGACTTTGATCATCAGAACTTGCTATCAGAGCTTGAGCATTTACAGCTTCAAAACTTGTCTTCTTCTATGTAGAAGATTTGCTAGAATTAGAACTTAGTTTCCTTGAAGAAACTTTGCTGCTTTGCCCTTGACCTTTGCTAGGGTTTCCCTGGTCATCTCCTTTATCATCCTTCTTCTTCAGTACTTGACTAGTAGAGCATTTGGACTTCACCACCTTCTCCCCCTTTTTGGCATCATCTGGTAGGAGTAGAGATAGAAGAATTTCTACTGAAAATTGGATTTCATTCAGTTGAGCTTGTTGAGAGGCTTGATTTTGCAAGACCTCAGTCAGTTAGGCCTGTTGCTTTTCTTGAACTTTCTCAATAGCCTCTACCTTTTCATGAATAGGTCTGATAAACCTGTTCTTGTCCAGCTTGATCATCAGGTCCATCTTATCACCATTTTCTTGTAGTTTATCAACCTTGGCATGAGTAATGGAGTGTTGACCTTGAAGACTTTTAGTACTGAGAGCTGTGACTTTAAGTTGAGCTTTGAAGTCAGAGTTTGTCATCAACTCATCAGCCTTTGCAATATGATCTGATAGAACTTTTGAGCTTGGAATGAAATCAGATTCATTCCACTTCTTGGTCCATTCTACTCCTCTGTGAGTTTCTTCCCATGGAACATGAGCATCTTATTGAATAAACTTTTTAATCAGTGCCTCCTTTCAGAGAGTTTGAACTGGTGTGCTAACTGGAGCTGACTCTCCAGAACTTGCAAGAAACTCATCATCTTCTGACAACACAAGTGTATGTGTGGCTGTTGGAGATTCTGGTACAACTTAATCTGTTTCCATATCCAGAATTGGAGTATGAGGAACTTCAGCATTTAGTGGAGAAACTTGTTGAGTTGTCACTTGTCCTTGTGGTGCTTTCAGAAACAGGATAGATGGAATGATCAGCCTATAAAGGTCAATTTCAGGACTAAATCCTGAATCTTTAACTTGAACATTTTCTTTGATAGGAGAGTCAGGAGGTGTGATCACTGTGTCTGGAACAATATCTTTAGCTTGAGGTGGAGGTGGCAAGGCTTCAATCATTATTGGTCCTGATGAGATCAGAAATTCCTGATCCCCTTCCTCAGCTTCTTGAGCATCCTCAGAGTGAGGTTGTGCCATATGCCTTCCTTCTCTCATTTTCTTTGATCTTTTGGATGGTAGAGGAGTTGTTTGAGCAGCATCAGAACTTGAAGTTCCTTTCCTCTTTAAAATATCAGAACCCTCAGCTTCAGTTTCCTTCTGAGGAGTTACCTTTTTAGCTGCTACCTCCTTCTGAAAAATTTCTTTTTCAGCTTCTACTATCACAGGTTCTGATGCATGAACCTGGACTTGCTCCTCTTCATCCGATTCATCCCTAAGAATCATCCTTCTTCTCCTTGGCGGAGATTTAGGAACAAATTTTGCTCTTGAAGGTTTGGGTCTAGATGTTGTAGCAGATGGTTATGGTTGAGAAGATTGTGCAGGATGGAAATAAGTTCTGATGGTAGGCTGTGGTTGAGGTTGAGAAGATTGAGCTGGTTGAGTATTGGTTGTAGGTGCTGATGGAGGTTGAGAGGGTGCAACTTCAGGATATATGGTACTGTATGTGAGAGGATCAGAATTTACTAAGAACTGTTTTACTGATTGAGGAATTTGGAGGGGTCTTAGTACAGTCTTCTAATTATCAGTAGATAGTAAGTCCGTGAAGGCCCTTTTAGCAAGTTTAAAGGGTTGAATGGTCTCACTATAGTTTTGAGGCTTATTAGGACAACAAAAACTGTAAATTAATTGACAAAATCTAGCAAAGTACATAGTATTTGGGTCCTCATTCATTTTATCTCCAATAAAACCAAGAATAGCAGTAACATAATCAAAGTGAGTTTGATTTAGAAGTGCATACCCTATTTGCTGACTGAGAATGGGAATGGCATCAAAGTTAGAGCATTTGTTGGCAAAAGCTCTGGTGATGCAGTCAAAGAAGAAACTCCACTCTCTTCTAATGTATGGCCTCTTCAGTTATCCCAGCTTGGACAAACCTTTCTCATAGCCAAGATTGGCCATCATACCCTGTAGAAGTGGCTCCTCTATCTAAGCATTGAAAGTGCAATTTTCTGGTAAGTGCAAAGCATGTCGAACTGTTGACAATGTTACCAGATGCTCTTCTTCCCCTGTTGTGAAAATGATACTTGGGGACCCAGTCTCACCACCATTATCATAAATATTAGTCCTCTAAAACTCCATTATTTGAGTTTCTGAGAGTAATTGTGGTTGGGTCAGAGCATACCCAATCTCACTTCGAGCCAGAAAGTCTTGAATAAAATGAAAATCTGATGAAGCATCATCCTTGCTGAGAATAGCCGAACTTGGCTCTACTAAAGATGATGTCCTTGGGTGCCATTTCTGTAAGAAATTAAGTGAAAGTTGTGTGTACGAAAGGTGTTTGATAAAATGCCTGTATGAAAAAGTTTCAGAGAATATTAGAGAGTGAGAGAGAGAATAAGAGAGATTATAAAATAAAATAATAGTAGGTAAAAGATTGTAAAATCTTTTAACTCTCTTATTTATACACTCCACGTGATAACAGTCATTTTTGTGAAGCAGAACAGACCTTTTACACCTGGCAGCATGGAAACAGTCAAAAAAGTAATGAGTGGGCATGGTAAACGTGTAATAATTATTGCTCACATGCTGTTACCAAAACAAAAATGCAACCCATTAACCAAATGATTATCACTGTTTTTATCTCACTTAATTATTTTCTGAAAAAATATAACCGTTACAATAAATACTAAAAATAAGCCAAGTAATTAACTAATGCCACGTAAGCATCAGAGTTTCCATCAGGATTTGCATCAGAACTTGACTATTATCAGAATTTAACTATCATCAGAACATGGCTTCTGTACTCAAAAAGTGAATGACTGTATCTGTGATTCTTCACACAAATACTGACTGGTTTCTTCATAGTTTAATCATCAGAACCTTCATCAGAACTTGTCCTCAGAATTTATGCAAATAATACTTAACTGTTTGTCAGAAACAACTTAATCACCACAGTAATTTTCATCATTCATATGGAGTGAGAGTGTGTGCATTTGCAAATGATCAGATAAAGATCAAAGTCTGATACACTTCAGATATCTTAGAACTAAGGCATAACTAAGAAAAATGCTTAAAATATGTCTTTAATTTTGAAGTCTACTATAGAATAAATTTATGCAAGAGTCCACCTCAATTGTTTGTGCTCATTTTATGCATCTTTTGACATTCTTTTTACAGTGGCTTCTCAGTGTAAATGAGTCACAACTGCTATCAGAATTTATGCTATTATCAGAGTATTTCTCTAGTAATCAGAGAATATGAAAAGTCACCAAGACAAATTTATTTGCTTTCCTATGCATATAACTTAATACCAGCAATGCACTTGGGCCATCCCTTTCACGTATTTACTCTAGATCTCAAAGGAGTACCTGATTTCAAATTTTCTTTTCTTTTATTTTCTTCAGATAAGCGAGGCTTATTAAGCATGTAGTTCATCCTTAAGATTTACTGACATCAGAATTTGACAGATAAGAAACAATAATCTAGTTTGAGACTTAGTAATAAGATACAAGAAGTAAATTTGACTAAGATCAAAATCAGAGTTTGCTTGTGTTATGGATTTCCACATAAACAACTAATTCAAACCTGGGATACACAGTTTGTTAAAGACTACTAAGTCAGTATCTAACAAATAATCCTCATTGGAGTGAATAGTCACAGAACATTCAAAACTCTATCAGAGTACATAGAATCACATATGATAACAATCAGCATTTAATATATTATAGTTTAAGCACTGATTACATGGAGATAAGACAATCTGTAAACACTGATCATAAAGACTGATGCATGAGAACAAAAACTAAACAGATTTTGATAAAGAACCTGAAACCATTCCAAGTTCATTTACCAGTCTTGTAAAAGTAGCTTCACATAATGGTTTTGTGAAGATATCTGCTAGTTGTTGATCTGTTGGGACAAAATGCAATTCCAATGTGCCTTCCATCACATGTTCCCTTATGAAATGGTACCTAATACTGATGTGCTTTATCATAGAGTGTTGAACTGGATTACCTGTCATAGCAATTGCACTTTGATTATCACAGTAAATGGGTATTTTAGAAAATTCTAACCCATAGTCCAGTAACTGATTCTTCATCCAAAGAATCTGTGCACAACAGCTTCCTGCAACAATATATTCTGCTTCTACAGTTGATGTGGAAATTTATTTCTGTTTCTTGCTAAACCAAGAAACCAATCTGCCTCCAAAAAATTGGCAGCTTCCACTTGTACTTTTCCTGTCTATTTTGCATCCTGCAAAATTTGCATCTGAGTAAACTATCAGCTTAAAATCTGATTCCCTAGGATACCACAATCCTAGATCAGCTATACCCTTGAGGTACTTGAAAATTCTTTTCACAGCTATTAGATGAGGTTCTCTTGGATCAGCCTGAAATCTTGCACAAAGACAGGTTGCATACATGATATCAGGTCTACTTGCAGTTAAATAGAGTAAAGAGCCAATCATACCTCTGTAGTTAGTAATATCTACTGATGCTCCAGTATCTTTATCTAACTTGGTTGCACTGGCCATTGGAGTGGATGCAGTTAAACAGTCTTGCGTTCGAAATTTCTGGAGTAAATTTCTGGTGTACTTGGATTGATTTATGAAAGTACCTTCTTCATTTTGCTTGACTTGAAGTCCCAGAAAATAGCTAAGTTCTCCCATCATACTCATTTGATATCTTGACATCATTAGCTTTGCAAACCTTTCACAGAGTTTGGCATTTGTAGAACCAAAGATGATATCATCAACATATATCTGTACCAAAAGTAAGTCCTTTCCATGGTTGAGGTATAACAGAGTTTTATCAATTGTGTCTCTGGTAAATCCACTTTCCAGAAGGAATTGAGCTAAAGTCTCATACCATGCTCTTGGAGCTTGCTTAAGTCCATAAAGTACTTTATCAAGCCTGTAGACATAATTTGGAAATTTTGAATCTACAAATCCTGGAGGTTGTTCAACATATACCTCTTCTTCCAATTCTCCATTGAGAAAAATACTTTTTACATCCATTTGAAAGACTTTAACCATTTTGAGCAGCATAAGCCAAAAAGATTCTTATGGCTTCCAATCTAGCAACTGGAGGAAATATTTCATCATAGTCAATACCCTCCTTTTGAGAGTAACCTTTAGCAACTAGCCTTGCTTTGTTTCTTGTAATTATGCCATCACTGTCAGTTTTGTTTCTGAACACCCATTTTGTGCCAACAATAGATCTTTTCTTTAGTCTTGGTACTATGGTCCAGACTTTATTCCTTTCAAATTCATTTAACTTTTCCTGCATTGCTTGCACCCAATCAGCATCTTGAAGAGCTTCTTCCACTTTCTTTGGTTCAGTCTGAGATAGAAAGGAATGATAGAGACATTTATTTGATGTTGCTGTTCTAGTTTGATACCTGCTTCAGGATCTCCAATTATTAAGTCAGGTGTGTGTGATTTGGTCCACTTTCTTGCAGATGGAAGTTGATCTCTAGAACCGGATCCTCCCCCATGATCCATGCTGTCTCCATCAACATTTTCTGATGCTCCCCCGAAAGTTATGCTCTCTGAAATTTCAGAATTTGAGTTGGATCCTTCAGGAATTGAAGAATCAGAGTTTCCAGAATTATCAAATTTGGGCTCATCAGAACTTGATGAATCAGAACTTGAAGAGCCAGTGACAGGTTCTAATGCTTCTTGAGAGTCTTGAGATGTGGTAGGATCATTAGCTTGCTCCCACTGAACAGGTACATTTTCCCTTGGAGTAGTTAACCTGTCAGAATTTAACCTATCAGAACTTACATGATCAAGATTTAGGTCATCAGAATTTACAAAATTAGAATTTAAATCTTTATTTTCAAATCTCAGCTAATCATGATCATTGAAATCTTCAAGTCCAGTAATCTTTTAATCATCAAAAGATACAGTGATAGATTCCATGACAACCCTTGTTCTTAAATTGTAGACTCTGAAGGCTTTTGTGGAAAGTGGATATCCAACAAAAATTCCTTCATAGGCTTTTAGATCAAATTTTGACAGCTGTTCAGGATGAGTCTTAAGAACAGAACACTTGTATCTAAATACCTGAAAATATTTCAGATTTGGCTTCTTTTTCTTCACTATCTCATATGGTATTTTTCCATGTTTGTTTATGAGTGTAGCATTCTGTGTAAAATAAGCAGTCTACACAGCTTCAGCCCAAAAGTAGTTTGGTAGCTTTGCTTCATCAAGCATAGTTCGTACAGCTTCAATAAGAGTCCTGTTCTTTTTTCTACAATTCCATTCTGCTATGGAGTTCCAGGTGCAGAAAATTCCTGCTTTATTCCATGCTTTTTGCAGAACTCTTCCATGATTAAATTCTTGAACTCAGTGCCATTATCACTTCTTATTATTTTAACAGAATCTTTGACCAACTTATCCAGCTGTCTCACATGATCAGTTAGAGTAGATGTAGTTTCATTCTTCTTGTGCAAGAAATACACCCAAGTGTATCTTGTGAATTCATCCACTATAAGCATATCATATTTCTTCTTTGCAATGGACATTACATTTACTGGACCAAATCGATCAACATGCAGTAAGTGATAAGGCTCAAGAATTGAGGATTCAGTTTTGCACTTGAATGAAGATTTTCTTTATTTTACCTTTTGACATGAATCACAAAGGCCATCAGGAGCTAATACTGATTTTGGCAGACCTCTTACAAGCTCTTTCTTTACTAGCTCATTTATGTTGTTGAAATTTAAATGAGAGAGTCTTTTATGCCAATTCCAGCTTTCTTCAATTGATGCTCTGCTTAACAGACAGATTGTAGAACCATCAGAGTTTGTTGAAAGTCTAGCTTCATATATGTTACCATGTCTGTAACCTTTGAACCACTTTGCTTGTAGAATTACTTACAACTTCACAATGTTCTTTAAAGAAATCCACATGATAACATCTGTCACAGATTTGACTCACATTAGGCCGATTGTGTTTAAATCCGGAGACAAGAGCTACTGATTCAATTATGACATTCCCAAGATTGATATTTCCATATCCCAGAGTCTTTCCCATGTTTCCATCTCCATAAGAAACTCATGGGCCAGCTTTCTCCACAAAGTCTGATAGTAGGGCTTTATTTCCAGTCATATGTCCTAAACATCCACTGTCCAGAACTAGGACATCCACTTAACATCCACTGTCCAATCTTCAGTAGAACTTCTTCTATCTATACTCCTACCAGATGATGCCAAAAAGGGGGAGAAGGTAGTGAAGTCTAAATGCTCAACTAGTCAAGTACTGAAGAAGAGGGATGATAAAGGAGATGACCAGGAAAACCCTAGCAAGGGCAAGGGTCAAGGTCAAGGGAAAAGCAACAAAGTTTCTTCAAGGAAATTAATTTCTGATTCTAGCAAATCTTCTACACAGAAGAAGACAAGTTCTGAAGCTGTAGATGCTCAAACTCTGAAAGCAAGTTCTGATGATCAAAGTCTGATATCAAGTTTTGATATTCTCATTCAAGGACGAAGTAAAGACTCTCAGAAGTTTTTGCAAACTCTGAAGCTTAAGGGAAGGGAGGCTACAGTCTATTATAAAGATCCCAAGATTCAGACACTTGATGAAAAAATTTATAGAAGACTATTTCTCAAGCATAATCCTGGAATGGATTTAGAGACTTTAAAGGAGGAAGAAGCTAGATTTGCAGCTGAGAAGACAAATCTCAAGTCTAAAGCTTCTAATGCTAAGAAACCTCCAAGGCCTAAGGAAAGCTCTGAGGCTTCAAAGCCCAAGACAAGATCACAAGTTGAAATTGATCCCAAGGCAAAAGGGAAAGGATTGATTGATTAATCAACAAAGACACAGGAGATGAAGATTCCTCAAATCCTGATGAAACCAGTGTGCAGCTGAAGAAGATGAAACTGTTGAAACTCTAAAAAAAGGAAGATAACTGAAGAATCTAAGACAACCTATGACATAGCTCAAGTTGTTCAGAGTGAAAAACAATAAGCTACAGAAGAAACAAGAAATTCTGATCAAGTTATCAAGACATCAACCTCTGATAATGCTCAAGTTGATTTGAACAAATTGACAGTTACTGATAAGAGAAAACTCTTATGGAAAAATGTTAATCCATCAGATCCTAAGAAAAGTCAACTGTTATCTGATTTCATGACTGTTGGATTGAAAGCCAGAGAAGCAAGAGACAAAGCTGGATTAGGTTCTGAAGAAGCCAAAATCAAGACAGGAGTTGAAGTACTTACTAGAGATCCATTTTTGTTAACTGAGAAACCTCTTGAAGAAGTTATACAGAAACACTTCGATAAGGTTATATCTGTTCAAGTGGTACTGGATGCTCATGATAAAAGTAATGTTAAAGAAAAACTAATTCTTTTTCTTGAAAATGGAAGAACATACAGAATGTCAGAATCAGATGTGATGAACAAATCTCTGAAAGAACTTCAATTCTTTCATTATCTTTTGGAGATAAAGTCTGAGATTACTAGGAGATGGTCAAATTTCATCATGAAGACCATACGGGATAAAGCAAGAATTTCTGGATCAAGGGTTATAGAATTCATTCCAAATATAGTTGAAGATGATGGAAGTGAAATTCCAATGAAGAAGGATTCTGCTAAACTTGAAGTTATTCTGAAAGAGAAATGTCTGTGCTATAATGAAGACTCATCGCATCCAAGGGTAATCAGACTTGGTGATGGATTACAAAAAAATCACATCTCAGCACTTAGGATTGCAATCTACCAGATTGGAAGTCAAGATGAAGAGATGAAGCAAGTCAAAGCTACATTAGCTCAATTCCTGAGGAAAGCAGAAGATAAGCTGATATCAAAATTTGTCAAGAATCACTTTGGATTCAGATTGACTTAGTAAATTTGGTAAAAGCTACAAGGACTGTAAGTTGTAGTTAGTTGTCTAATTAAACTGTCATTGCATTTATACTTAAATGTTTTTGACATTATCAAATCTATTAACTTGAATATTTTTCATAATTTACAAGTTGGGGGAGATTGTTAGATATATTTGTGATGTCATGTCCAATCTGTTATGTTTAGTTTCAGAACTTAATATCAGGACTTACTGGAAATCAGAACTTATATAAGAACTTAAGGCCTTCAGGATTTATATCAGGACTTAAGTGCGGGTACTTCAGATAAGGAAAGCAGCTGATTTACAGGAAAGGATCGTGACTAAAATAATAGAAGATATGCATGAAGAGTTAGACAGCTAGAAGACTTGTAGAAGATAATATCTGATTGATATATTTTAGGAGATATAATTATATTCCATATCAATTAGAAGATATAAAGATGACTTAGGGTTTACACTATATGTGTTATAATTCACGAGAAAGATTATACATTGTAACCTAGCAGCTCTTAGTGATATTGTTCATCATTGAGAGAGAACAATTGTTCTATTGTAACAGAGTTTATTATATTGAATATACTTGATTACTGTTACATACTTGTGTTGATAAATCGATTTGATTGTATAAACACTATATTCAACCCCCTTCTATAGTGTTGTGTGACCTAACAAGGTATGATTGGCTTTTTACTCTATTTAACTGCAAGTAGACCAGACATCATGTATGCTACCTGTCTTTGTGCAAGACTTCAGGCTAATCCAAGAGAACCTCATCTAATAGCTGTGAAAAGAATTTTCAAGTACCTCAAGGGTATAGCTGATCTAGGATTGTGGTATCCTAGGGATTCAGATTTTAAGCTAATAGGTTACTCAGATGCAGATTTTGCAGGATGCAAAATAGACAGGAAAAGCACTAGTGGAAGCTGCCAATTTCTTGGAGGCAGATTGGTTTCTTAGTTTAGCAAGAAATAAAAATCAATTTCCACATCAACTGCAGAAGCAGAATATATTATTGCAGGAAGCTGTTGTGCACAAATTCTTTGGATAAAGAATCAGTTATTGGACTATGGGTTAGAATTTTCTAAAATACCTATTTACTGTGATAATCAAAGTGCTATTTCTATGACAGGAAATCCAGTTCAACACTCAATGACAAAGCACATCAGCATAAGGTACCATTTCATAAGGGATCATGTGATAGAAGGTACAGTGGAATTGCATTTTGTTCCAACAGATCAACAACTAGCAGATATCTTCACAAAACCACTACGTGAAGCTACTTTTACAAGACTGGTAAATGAGCTTGGAATGGCTTCAGGTTCTTTCTCAAAATTTGTTTAGTTTTTGTTCTCATACATCAGACTTTATGATCAGTGTTTACAGATTTTGCTATCTCAATGTAATTTGTGCTTAAATTGTAAAATATTAAACTCTACTTATTATCTGATGTGATTCTATAAACTTTGAATGTATTTTGAATGTCATGTGACTATTCAATCCAGTGAGGATTATTTTGTTAGATGTTGACTTAGTAGTCTTTAACAAACTATGTATCCCATGTTTGAATTAGTTATTTATGTGGAAATCAATAACACAAGCAAATTCTGATTTTGATCATAGTCAAATTTACTTCCTGTATCTTATTACTAAGTCATAAACTAGATTATTGCTTCTTATCTGTCAAATTCTGATGTCAGTAAATCTTAAGGATGTACTACATGCTTGATAAGCCTCACTTATCTGAAGAAAATAAAAGAAAAGAAAAAATTGAAATCAGGTACTCCTTTGAGATCTAGAGTAATTTATGTGAAAGGGAAGATCCAAGTGCATTGCTAGTATTAAGTTATATGCATTAAAAAAGCAAATTAATTTTTCTTGGTGACTTTTCACATTCTCTGATTACTGAAGAAATATTCTGATAACAGCATTAATTCTGATGGCAGTTGTAATTCATTTACACTGAGAAGTCCTTGTCAAAAGAATTTCAAAAGATGCATAAAATAAGCACAAACAATTGAGGTGGATTCTTGTATAACTTTATTCTACAGTAAACTTCAAAATTAAAGACAGATTTTAAGCATTTTTCTTAGTTATGCCTTATTTCTAAGATATATTAAAGTTATTCAAACTTTAATCATTATCTGATCATTTGCACATACACACATTATCACTCCATATGAATGATGAAAATTACTGTGGTGATTCAGTTGTTTCTGATAAACAGTTAAGTATTATTTGCATAAATTCTGAGGACAAGTTCTGATTATGTTATGATGATTAAACTCTAAAGAAACTAGTCAGTATTTGTGTAAAGAAACACAGAAACAGTCATTCACTTTTTGAGTACAGAAGCCATGTTCTGATGACCGTTAAATTCTGATAATAGTCAAGTTCTGATGCAAATCCTGATGCTTGCGTGGCATTATTTATTTACTTGACTTATTTTTGGTATTTACTGTAACGTTTATATTTCTCAGAAAAATAATTAGGTGAGATAAAAATAGTCATAATAATTTGTTAGTGGGTTGCGTGTTGGTTTTGGTATGTGCAGGTGTGCAATAATTATTGCATGTTTACCGTGCCCACTATTTATGTTTTAACTTATTACACGCTGCCAAGTGTAAAGCTGTCGGTTCTAATTCACAAAAAGAGATGTTTCCATGTGCAGAGTATAAATATCAGAGATAAAAGATTATACAATCTTTTACCCACTCTTTTACTCTATTCTCTCTCTCTCTCTCTCTCTCTCTCTCTTATTTTCTTACTCTCTTATTTTCTAACGTTCTCTTACAGGCATTTTATCAAACACTTTGCAAACACAAAATTTTCACTTGATTTTTCAACAGAAATGGCACCAAAGGATGTTATTTTTAATGGAGCTAAGTTTGTCCCAAACAACTACTCCGCTATCTTGAACAAGGATGAAGCTCCTTCAGAACTTCACTTTGTTCAGGATTTCTTGGCTCACAGTGAGATTGGGTATACTCTGACCCAACCTTAATCAATCTCTGGTAAACAAGTGCTGGAGTTCTGGAAGACTGGAATCTATGATGATGGAGGTGAAACTGGATCTCCAAGCATCATCTTCTTATCAGGAGAAGATGAGTATATGGTAACTGTTACTACAGTGAGCCAGGCTCTTCATCTCCCTGAAAACTGCAATTACAACTCAGCACCTGGAGAATCTGCTCTTTAGAACATGATGGCAAGCTTGGGATATGAGAAAAGCTTGTCCAAGCTAGGACAGTTGAAGAGGCCTTACTTCAGGAGGGAATGGAGCTTCTTCTTTGATTGCATCACAAAGACTTTTGCTAACAAATGCTCCAATTTCGATGCCATTCTAATCATGAATCAACAAATAGGGTATGCACTTCTTAATCAGACTCATTTTGATTATGCATCCGCTGTGTTAAGCTATATTGGTGACCGAATGAATGAAGATGCAAATGTAGTATATTTTGCTAGGTTCTATCAATTAATTTATAGTTATTGTTGTTCTGATAAGCCACAAGTGTTCAGTGACCTAATGGAACCGTTTAAGTTACATAAAATGGCATTTAATGACTTGTTATCTGCTGATAACAAGAAGGAAGTACTAAGACCTCTCTAAATACCCCAATCTGTCAAACAGTTCTTAGTCAACACTATCCCAGACACTTACACAGCCATATTCCCTGATGTATCACCATCACAACCATCCACTACTCAACAACCACAGTCTACCTCACAACCACCAACATCAGCACCTGTTGTCAGCACTTCACAGTCCAGACCCAAATCCAAAACCAAACCAACCTCTGGTACTTCTCAAAAGGTGCCAGTTGTAAAATCTGACACATCCTCCAGACCCAAAACCTCAAGAGCTAAATCTGTTCCTCAATATCCACCAAGGAGAAAGAGAAGACTGATTTTGAGAGATGAATCAAATGAGGAAGAACAGGTCCAGGTTCCTGCATCAGAATCTGTGACAGAAGAAGTTGAAGAGTCAACTCTTCAGAAGGAGAAAGCAGCTGAAGCTTCTGGCATTCAGAAAAGAAAGAGGTCTTCACATTCTGATATAGATCATGTCACCCCTCCATCTAGAAAATCAAAATTGAGGAAGGTGAGAGCAGGTGTGCATATTGCATAAACTCAATCTAAGGATGCTGAAGATGCTGAGGAAGGGGATCAAGAATCTCTGATCTCATCAGAACTTATTGTGATTGAAGCCCTGCCAGCAGCTGAAGAAGTTCTGATTCAAGAATCTGAAATTCCTGAAGTCCACAGATCAGGACCTGTACAAGAATCTGTGATTTCTCCACCTCACTCTCCAATCAAAGCTACAGATGATGTTGAAGAACAAGAGATAAGTCCTGAAATAGATATTCATAATTTGAATATACCTACTGTTCTATATCTGGAAGCTCTAACAACAAAACAACCAACTCCTGTTACTTCTCCAATTTTACAGGTTGAGATACCAACAACACCAATTCTTGATCTTGGAACTGAAGATCAGAATTTAGACAAAGCTGCAACTACTTCAGAGTCTCCTACAGCCACACACACCTTGGTGTTATCTGAAGATGAGGAGATTCTAGCAAGTTCTGGAGAGTCAGCTCCAGTAAACACTCCAGTGCCTATAGGAAAGGAGGCATTATTCCAGTTTGAGGAAGAGGATGCTCCAGTTCCATGGGAGGAAACCTTTAGAGGGGCTGAGTGGATGTGTTAGATATATTTGATAATGTCATGTGTAATATGATTTGTGTTTAGTTTTCAGATCTTACCTAACAGGAGAAATCAGTACTTAACTGGAAATCATCACTTATACTGAAGACAGAACTTAAGATATCAGAACTTAAGTGATCAGAACTTAAGTTATCAGAAGATATTTATCAGGAGATAATATCAGGACTTAAGATGACTTTTAGATAAGGTAGGCGGCTGATTGAAAGGAAAGAAGATCGAGACTAAGACATAAAGAAATATGCATGAAGAAAGAATTCTATGAAGAATAGAATACTTGGAAGAAAAGATAACTAGTTGATATATTTTAGGAAGCAGAATTATATTCCATATCAATTAGAACTTATCATGTAACTTTGTAGTATATAAACACAGGCATAGGGTTTACACTATAAGTGTTATCATTATCGAAGTTATTATTCTTTGTAACCCTAGCAGCTCTCGTGATAATTTGTTCATCACTGAGAGATGACAGTTTCATATTGTAACAGAGTTTATTGTGTTGAATAAAATCTGTTTTTTGTTACTTGAGTTCTTATATTCGATTTGATTGTAGTAAACACTGTATTCAACCCCCTTCTACAGTGTGTGTGACCTAACAAGTGGTATCAGAGCAATTTGTTAACACACAAACAGTTTAAGATCCAAAAACAATCATGTCTGAAGAAGAAACTCCAACCAAGCCCACCAAAACTGAAGAACCTCCAAAAACCATAACCCATAGTCGATATGAGACTATAAGAGTTCCTATGTTGAAACCTTCTGAGTATTCCATATGGAAAGTGAAGATGGCTATGTTTTTGGAAGCTACAGATCCAGAATATCTCGACAGGATTAATGAAGGACCACATATGCCAACCAAACTCTCTGTGGAAGTTGCAGGTCAGCCAGCAAAGTCTGTACCAAAGGAGAAAAGTGATTACACTGCTGAAGATATATCATCGATTGCGAAGGATGCAAAGGTAAAACACTTGTTGCATAGTGCCATTGATAATGTCATGTCAAATAGGGTAATTCAATGCAAGACTGCAAAAGAGATATGGGATGTTTTGGAAACAAGGTGTCAGGGAACTGATTCAATCAAGAAGAATAGGAAGACTATACTCACTCAAGAGTATGAGCACTTTGACTCAAAGCCTGATGAGTCATTAACTGATTTATATGACAGATTTGTCAAACTCTTGAATGATTTGTCACTAGTTGACAAAGAGTATGATATTGAAGATTCAAATCTTAAATTCCCGTTAGCTCTTCCTGAAAGATGGGATTTGAAGGCTACAATAATAAGAGACAACTATAATCTTGATGAAACAACTCTTGATGAAATTTATGGGATGCTCAAGACTCATGAACTTGAGATGGAACAAAGAAGCAAGAGGAATGGAAGAAAGTCAAGGACAGTTGCTTTTGTGGCTGAGGAGGAAAGTCCCAAAGTTACTGCCTCAATCAAAGGCAAGGGAAAGGCTCTCATTACAAAGTCTGACACTGAGTCATAAAGTTCTGATAGTGATGATGACTCAGAAACTGAAAGTATACCTGAAATGGACCCTGATGAGGAGATGATGAAGTTGTGTGCTCTTATGGTGAAAGGAATCACAAAGATTACATACAGGAAATTCAGGAGAGGAAATAAGTTTTCCAGGAAAGGTGCAAGTTCTGATAAGAAAGGTTTCAGAAAATCTGAAGGCAAAGGAGGAAAGTCTGACATAGGAGATTACTCAAATGTTAAATGCTACAACTGTGGTGAGAAAGGCCATATATCTCCTGATTGCAGAAAAGGGAAAGTGACAAAGGTAAGGCTCTTGTCACAAAGAAGAAAAGATGGTCAGATGCTTCAGATTCTGAGGATGAGCAAAACTATGCCTTGATGGTAAATGCTGATAGCAGTTCTGATACTGCTGACTTAAAGGTACCTCAAACTACTTATGTCTTTCATACTGATGATATTACTGAGTTGAGAAGATATCTTAAGACAATGTTCATTAGTTATAAAGATCAAACTTTAACATGTGAAAGATTAACTTCTGAAAATCTAGCTTATAAAAAAAGGAATGATTATTTAGAAAAAGAGTTAGTCATGTTCCATCAAACTCAGAAAGATAGAGATGATGCCTTATATGTTAGGGATGAAGTGCTAAAAATGAATGAATCTCTAAAAACTGAGTTAGAAAAGGAAAGAGAAATTATCAGGACTTGGACTAACTCTGGTAAAGCAACTCAGGATATTCTTAGTAGTGGAAACTGGAAAGAGGGCTTAGGTTATAGGGATGATAAGAACAGTAAGGGAACTATAGAAACTGAGCATATAGTCGTTAAACAAAAACCAAAGGTAAATCCTGTTAAGTTTGTAACTGCAAAGTATGATATTGAGAAATCAGAAATTAAGGAGAAAGTAACCTCTGACAAACCTAAATAGGATAAGCCAACTGAAGTTAACATAGGCTTAATGACTAAGAAGCAGCTTAAGCATAAGCTGAAAGATGTTAAGAATTTAAACAAGGTAAAGCCACCTAGGAAAAATAAGAATGGAAAGGAAGGTGTGAACAAAAGTAACAATTATAAGCCTGTTCCTAATGCTCCTAGAAAAACATGTTATAACTGTGGAAATTCTAACCATCAGGCTTCTTTTTGCAGAAAGAATAAGAATATAAACTCCTTACCGTCAAAATCAGGAGTTTAGAGTCAGTCTGTTAGATATAAGCCATAAAATCCTTGTTTTCATTGTTGTCACACCCCCCAACTTAAATAGCGAAATAAATATAGCTATTACATCATTTTAATGAAGGATACACAACCAATCCAAGATCTTACAGTTTAGGGTTTGGAACAGCCCATCACTACCAGCTATTACATCTGATTACAAATACCGAATCCTCACAGCTATTATTACTTATTCTACCTGAGCTCGAACATAAGCATCAGCATCACAGGTCTTACGGGCAGTCTGCTTGAATCTAACCATAGCTGCTAGCTGTAATATCAGGGTAAAGCAAGAAGTGAGCCAAAAGCTCAACAAGTGCTAACAGTACAACGCAAAACATAAATCGAGATATACCTTTAGGAATGACAATGGAAAGACATAATCAATGATAACGAGAGATAAAACTTATGTGAGTTGGTATCATTTTGCTTGCATCAAAACAATTTTAAAATCATTCTTAATCAAAATCATTTTATGACGCTACGGATTACAGCCGGTGATCAGCCGCGAAGTAATCCCGAACCTCGCTGGGTTCTAAAACATTATTGGGAATCCCTAGGAAACTTTTAAGCCTAATATAAGTGTGGAAAGGACTTGCGTCTCAGTCCAGATCCACCATTCAAAGAAAACATTTATCCCCCTTTGGGACTGAAAAATCCACATTTTAATCATTTTAAAAACTGATGCCGATTTATGACAAAATCTCTTTCGACTGTAATCATTTTTATCAAGGGATTATAGATCAACTTGAAACACTGGAAATATGACACTAAATCTCAGGGCCATGATCCACTAGACTTTACTATATTAGGGTAATTGAGAGGTTTCCATAAACAAGAACTTTGACAAGGAAATTGAGCAAGGCTATTGGATAATATGAAAGAGTAATGCCAAACTAGGCTTAAAGCAATGGTTGTAGACAAGGTATAGGTATTAGAACATCAAGAAGATAAGCATCACTGGTTCCAATAGGATAGAGGTGTTAAAATATAAAGAAAGTGATCATCAGCTCAAGATATAACAGGGTATCAAGCTTTAGGGTAAGGATAGGGTTATCAAACAATCATGAATGAATTTAAGAAATGATTGGCTTTTAGGTATCAAGATAAAGTTTCTATCGAGGTTATTTCAAGAGTTGAATCAAAGCATCAGGGTGCAATATCAAGATTTCTCAGGGATCAATAGCATGATAATCAAAAGGATCAATAAAGTATTATAACAAATCTCTATTTTATCATGGCATTAAACTATCATGAAAGACTTTTGAACTACTTGCAATACGTACTCGAGGGTTCATGGCATCTCTATGTAACTTAAAGATAAACAAAAGATACGCTTGATTTAAATATATCAAAATGACTCAGGATAATTGCATCGATATATATATGAACTGTTTACAGTAAATACGAAGGTCAAGTTGAATCACTTGCCTTGAGATAGACTGGTCTGGTCTGACTGGTAGGAGCAACAACTGGAGCTTCACTCGACTTTTATGGCAAGTTTTCCCTCGTCTCGAGATCCTACATAAATAATAATAATCCTCATTATAATATATTCTTACCATCTTAACCTATTTACAACCCGAAATTAAACATGGATGGCACTTAGGCCTATACGCACTTAATTCATATCCACCATTATATTTTCAAATGTACACACGTAGCCACATAATCACATATCGTATATTAATACCAAATAACATCATATACACCATAATGCCACACTAGGCTTGGATGATCTCGACTCACCACTTAAGTCACTTGGTCGCTAACTAAACAAAGTCTTCAAATTTGGGCTTCCTAACTCAATGTGCCTTTCCTAAATTATCCAAAACCTATTGACCCTCACTTGTGCCTTTTGATCTACTGACCTTATACTATCTTACAACTATGGTGGTCGACCTAATACTCACTTCTAAGTGTTCTAAAGCTATGTGATAAGTGAAAGTGCTCACTGGTGCAAATTTCAGAATGGTAACTAAGGTTTCTTGAGTGCATTAGACACTCTTAAACTACAGGTTTTTCTTCAAAATTTTTACACAAGACTCTCCTGACCTAAGGGCATCTCACAAGCTTGATGTGGCTCAAAGGCCTGGCTTGGGCCTTCTTGGGCCTAAGCTAAAAGTCCAAGGTTCCCCTGTTTTTCTGGGCAGAAAATGCCCTGACTTGAATTAACTTGTGACACATGGTTCTAGCTCATATCCTATGAACTATGGTTGGAAAAACTTCTCTGACATATCCTCTAACTAAGGCCCAATTGGGCCTAATGAGGGCCTACCCATGACATGGCCAAATCTCCCTATTTCTAAGTTGCAACAAAACTGTCCCCTGCTGGACAGATTTTGTTATTCTACTTGTGCACCTAACCAAATGACATGAAAACCTCCAACCAACTCCTAAAACCTATTATATACTCCCCATACTAACTTCTGGTAGCTTGGGCCTCAAAGTGCACATCAATGACATGGTCAAAACTCACTCTAAACCTCAGGGTACTAAACTGATTTTTCTGCAGAAACTATAACTCTCATTTTTCCAAGGCTTTGACTTGACAAACCTATCTAACAACAACTCAAAACTTAAACAAAGACTTATACATGGTATTCTACTGAACTAACTCCCTTTTTCTCAAAATAACCTTGGTGAGATCATCCTTACCTAAGGTGCAACTATGGCAAAACAAAAGAGACTACTCTTCACAAATCACAAACCTTTATGCTCTTGAAGCAACAAGATATATATTTTTTTTATAATAGATAACCACGAATTATTACCATGCAATAAGAAGTATAAATCAATATTAATACATTATTCCTACTGAAATTAAGGCTCACTAACAACATGAATCTAAATGATCAAAACTTCCAAAAAAATCAAAAGTGATTTACATGCATGCATGCTTTCGGATCTTTCAAGCCAAAGCAACATGATTTCCAAATAAATTTTTATCATAATTCAACATGCAAGCCTAACATGGATTACAACTAAATGATCAACTAGCATGCAAAAGGGTTTTATCAAGCTTTTACTATAAAATTCACGTTATCATCACAAAATACACAAAAATGTAACAAGGCAACAAAACACCATCCATTCGGCTCCTATCAAGTCATGGCCGAATGGATTAGGGTAAGAACAACATTTCATAAGTGTAACACTCTTATGTCTAGCCATTCTTGACCCTATGATACTATATCTCATGGTGAAAGCCTTAGATTCACAAGAATCAAGGAGGTTCACTTTGAGTTTAACAAAAACATCACCATGCAAGGTCAAAACATAGGTTTTTCACTATAAACTTTTGGAAATATATATAAGAATAACATATAGGGAGTAAAATTACTTGGATATAAGATGATTGTTTGAGTGAGAGTTGAAGAAAGAAGGGGATGGGGCTCGGTTTTGGTGGTTGCCGAGAGGGGAGGGGAAAAACCGAGAGGTGAGGGAGGAGGGAGGGAGAAGAGAGTGAAGTGGTGGGGTGAAGTGAGGTGATGATCACTTCTTGGAATTGTTTTTATGCATTGATTTGACTATAATGTGAGTGGGTTTGAGATTTTACAAGAGTAACCCTCCAATATAGTTAGGTAGATTTGCATGCAAGGGTAAAGGGGTAAATTGGTTAGCAAAATGTGAGTTAGTGGGGTTGAGAATGTCTTCTTTGCCCTTTGATTAAATAGAAGAGAGTTTGCATGCAAGGTTATTCATGTAATTTGATAAATATGACAACTAAAATTTATAATGATTTATTTTTATAAAATAAAATACAAGTTCAAAAATTATAAAATTTATACCATAAATTAACTTGTATTTTTAGAGACTTTATAAAATCATTTTCAAAATTTATGAACAAAATGCCTTTTAAAAGAAGATTTTTCCAAAGCTTAGAATATTCCTTATAAATCAAAAATAAAGAAATTAAATAAACTCTTGCTTTGAAATATCATATACTACCCAAAGCAAATTTATAATGCAGAAATTTTCACTCACACATACGTACAATCATTAAATATATTTTCATTTGACTTAATATTATACCAAATTCACAAATAATATTACATAAAATGCCGGTCGTAACATCCTCTCCCCCTTAAGGGATTCTGTCCCCAGAATCTAAGAGAACAGATGAGGATACCGGGAACGCATATCAGACTCTAACTCCCAAGTCGACTCTTCGACCTTAGGGTTCCTCCAAAGTACTTTTACTAACTTTACTGACTTATTTCTAAGACTCTTTACTTGCCAATCGAGTATTTTAACCGGTTGCTCCACAAATGACAGGTCTGCCTGAATTTCTACGGGTTCATATTCTATCACATGGCTAGTGTCAGGATTATATTTCTTAAGTAACGACACATGGAACACATTATGCACATGCCGATACTGAGGTGGTAAGGCCAACTCGTAGGCCACCTTTCCTACTTGACTCAAAATCTCAAAAGGACCTATGTATCTAGGTGCTAACTTTCCTTTCTTGTCATATCTCATCAACCCTTTCCTAGGTGACACCTTTAGCAACACAGCTTCGCCAATTTGGAATTGAACATCCTTACGCGCTGGATCCGCATACTTCCTCTGTCTATCTTGAGCAGCAAGCAACCTTTTCTGAATTAACTTGACTGAGTCATGCAACTGTTGTACCAATTCTGAGCCGAGAATTCTTTCTTCTCCTACTTCATCCCAACTTGTTGGTGATCTACATTTTCGCCCGTACAAAGCTTCATATGATGGCATGCCGATACTGGAATGATAGCTGTTGTTATATGAGAATTCAATCAATGGCAGGTGGTCGTCCCAACTTCCTGCAAAATCGATTGCACAACTGCGCAACATGTCTTCGATTGTTTGAATCGTCCTTTCGCTCTGACCATCAGTCTGCGGGTGATACGCCGTGCTCATATTCAACTTCGTGCCAAGACATTCCTGGAATTGCTTCCAGAATCTCGAGTTAAATCGGGGATCTCTGTCTGAAACTATTGATACGGGTACTCCATGCCTTAATACGATTTCGTGCACATATAGATGAACCAACTTGTCCAGTGACGACTTCTCATTTATTGGAAGGAAATGCGCCGACTTCGTAAGATGATCAATTATAACCCATATTGCGTCATGTCCGGATTTTGTTCGCGGTAGTCCTACTATAAAGTCCATAGCGATATTTTCCCATTTCCATTCTGGAATCTTCAGGGGCTGAATTAATCCGCTTGGTCGTTGATGTTCTGCCTTTACTTTCTGACAAGTATAGCACTTCGCAACCCATTCTGCCACGTCTCGCTTCATATTTGGCCACCAAAAGTTCTTCTTTAAGTCTTGATACATCTTGGTGCTTCCCGGGTGGATTGAAAATTTCGAATGGTGGGCTTCACGGAGGATCTTATTCTTTAATTCAGGTACATGAGGAATCCATATTCTGGATGAAAACCTTAGTATTCCTTGCTCATCCCTTTTAGTATTAATCTCTTCTCCAGATAACTGATTTTTCTCTTTTTCCATTACTTCCTCTTGACACTTCTTTATCTTTTCCATTAGTGTTGGCTGAAAGGTCATTGCACGACAAACTTCTTTGACTTTCCCATAAGCACAAAGTTCCAATTCCAATTTTCCGATTTCTTCAGATAACTCTTTTGATGTTATCATCATATTCAATCTCTCCTTCCGACTCAGCGCATCGGCCACTACGTTCGCCTTTCCAGGATGGTAATTTATCGAACAGTCATAGTCCTTGATCAATTCCAGCCATCTTCTCTGCCTCATATTGAGCTCTTTCTGAGTAAAAATGTACTTTAAACTCTTGTGATCCGTGTAGATTTCACACTTCTCTCCATAGAGATAGTGTCTCCAAATCTTGAGTGCGAACACTATGGCGGCTAGTTCCAAGTCATGCGTCGGATACTTTAACTCGTGCGGCTTCAACTGTCTTGATGCATATGCTATTACCTTACTGTGTTGCATCAACACACAACCCAAACCCTTATGTGAAGCGTCGCTGAATATTACAAAATTCCCTTGATCATCTGGAAGTACCAACACCGGAGCTGTTACCAACTTCTGTTTTAACTCTTGAAAGCTATTTTCACATTCTGCACTCCATTCAAACTTTTGATTCTTTCTGGTTAACTTGGTCAATGGCGTGGCGACCTTCGAGAAATCCTTGACGAATCTTCTATAGTATCCGGCCAATCCTAGAAAACTTCGCACTTCCGTAGGAGTCTTTGGCCTCTCCCAACTCATAACTGCCTCAATCTTCGCCGGATCCACTTTAACTCCCTCATTTCCAATAACATGCCCCAAAAATTGAACTTCCTTTAACAAAAACTCACATTTGGTAAACTTGGCATACAACTTCTCTTGTCGGAGTATCTCCAATGCTATCCAGAGGTGCTGCTTATGTTCTTCTTCCGACTTAGAATAAATAAGGATGTCATCAATAAATACCATGACAAATTTATCCAAATACTTCTTAAATACTCGATTCATCAGATCCATAAATGCGGCCGGAGCGTTGGTCAATCCAAACGGCATTACTAGGAATTCATAATGCCCATATCTGGTCCTAAATGCGGTCTTGGGAATATCTTCTTCCTTGATCTTTAATTGATGGTATCCCGATCTCAAATCAATCTTCGAAAAGCATTTTGCTCCCTTTAACTGATCAAAAAGGTCATCTATCCTTGGTAGCGGGTAGCGGTTCTTGATCGTTACTTTATTCAACTCCCGGTAATCTATGCATAGACGCATACTCCCATCTTTCTTCTTCACAAAGAGAACAGGTGCTCCCCACGGCGACGTACTTGGTCGTATCACTCCCTTATCCAATAATTCTTGTAGCTGGCTCGCCAACTCTTTCATTTCTGCTGGTGCCATCCTATACGGATCCTTTGAAACTGGTTCCGTGCCTGGAGCAAGGTTGATCTCGAACTCAATTTGTTGATCTGGTGGTAAGCCTGGTAGTTCGTCGGGAAACACATCGGGGAACTTATTAACTACATGAATATCTTCCATGCTGGGGCTGCCTCTCTCTGAATCCACTACATATGCTAAGAACGACTCACAACCTTTTCTAAGTAACTTCTTAGCCTGAATAATTGTAAGAAATCGTTGCTCTTGCCTCTGCCCCTTAAATACTACCTTCTCTCCACTCTTCGTCTTTAAATACACTCTCTTGGTCTTACAATTTATCTGAGCGCTATTCTCTCCTAACCAATCCATTCCTAAAATTATATCAAACTCTCCCAGCTTGAAGAGTATCAAGTCGGCTGAGAACTTATATCCCGAAATATCAATCTCACATTTTGGACAAAATTGATTCACAGGAATCTTCTCTTGGTTCGCAATTACCACATTTACTACCTCACTCATAACCGTTTTATCACATTGGAGCTTATCAACAAAAGATTCTGATATGAAAGATCTTGTTACTCCCGAATCAATCAATACTTTAGCTTTGACATTATTGAATAAAAGTGTACCTGCTATCACCTCAGAATTCTGAACAGCATCTTTCATCTTTAGATCAAATGTCCTTGCTGTTGCTTGCGGGGTTGGTGCGGGTGGTGGAGGTAATGCCAATACCTCAGCTGGCACGCTTGCACTGGTACTTGCCACGTTCATCAGAGCTCTGACTGGTCCTGTTGCCTTACACTCCCTAGCCATGTGTCCAGTCTTCCCACACTTGTAACACGTAACTCCTGGCTTCGGCATCTTGCACTCGTTTGCCAAATGTCCCTTCTGATTGCACCTATAACAGGTCATACTCAGCTTATTGCATACTCCGGGGTGCCTTCTTCCACAGTGCTTGTATTCTGGCCTCTGGAACCTGTTTTCTCCAACTTGCCCTTGGCTTGCCTGATTGTTCCCTTTTGATTCTTGCCTTTTGCCCAAATTTCCCTTCCTTTGAAAATTTCCGCCCTTCTGGAAACCAATCCTCTTTACATTCCGATCTTGCGAACTTCCAGCTTCAGACTTTTCTCCATAAAATGGAACCTTCCTCTTCTTGTTATCCCTCTCTTTCCTTGACTGCATCCCATTATTCTCAATCAGAGCAGCTTTCTGTACTACTCCCGCATAAATTTCAAGCTCAAACATAGCCACCCTATCTCTGATCCAAGGCTCCAATCCTTGCTGAAATTTCTTTGCTTTTTCTTCCTCAGTGCTAGTATACTTTGTCACAAACCTTGACAACTCAGTGAACTTCTTCTCATATTCCAGTACAGTCATGTTCCCTTGCTTTAACTCAAAAAAATTTTAGCTCCATCTGATTCTGCATGTACTTAGGGTAATACTTGTCCATAAATAACTTCTTAAATCTCTCCCAAGAAACCTGCTGAGTGACTTCCATAGCTTTTACTGATTCCCACCAATAGATGACTTCTCCCTTCAAGAAGTAAGTGGCATACGGCGTCTTCTGATCGTCTCCTAACTGTACCAACTCAAAAGCCCTTTCCATCTCCTTGATCCATGTGTTTGCTATCACTGGATCAGTGGTATCATGAAATACAGGTGGATTCACATTCTGAAAAGCTTTGAAAGTGACAATTTGTCTAGGTGGTACTGGTGGTTCAGGTGGTTGGTGTGGCTCACGGTTATCTTGGTTTTCAATTCGTTGTTGAAGAGTTAGTTGTTGTTGAGCTATAGCATTGGTTTGCTGTTGCAAGGTTTCCAGTAGTCGAAGAATGTTTGGGTCTGTGGTGAAGGTGGTTGTTGGGTTCTTCTTTTTGGGAGGCATGATCCTGAAATAAGAGTTGTGTCATAACAGATATGAATGATAAAATGATTCGAGGGTATCGCATGGCATTCTCATTTACATATGGGGTCAAGTTTCCAAATTAAGCAGATATGATGATAAAAACATAAAATAACAGTTGAGAGCAAATGGAACAATAGCACATAATTATTGAAATTTTTAAAGGTCACAGTACATAGGATTGGGACATAGTCTGATTCTAGGAATAACAGGCTTATTTAAAGGAAAGACGGAAACAACTGGGGATTCCATATAGTCTGATAGTACAACAACATGAAAGGTAAATGGAAAGAACTAAGGCTCCACTCCATCTGAACGGGGCTTGGTAGTCTTTTCCTCTCGAAGCGTCTTCACAATGCTCTGGAGCTCATCCGCCACCATCTGAATGACATACTGGCTGGTACGGTCCCGGTGTGCTGGCATCTCCTCAAGCTTAGTGTTGACGTACTGAACCAAGGTCTCAAGTCTCGCAATCATCTGCTCTTTGGGCTTCCCTTCGTAGTTTCGGCTGTCCGGATACACGTTCTTCAGTCGGTCTATCAGTCGGTCGTACTTGCCCTGAAGCATGTCGAACTCGCGCCTCAACTCAGCATACACGGAGAAAGCAATAGTGTCGTCCGACCCAGAGGATGACGAGGAATGCGCCCTTTGCTGACAACCAATAAGAGGAGTATTAATAATAATTTACTTAACCTACTCTCTCGCATAATATCTATAACCTACACACAAATCCTATAACCTATTTGGGCTGTCCAGGGACTCTAAACCGTAGCTCTGATACCAAAACCTGTCACACCCCCCAACTTAAATAGCGAAATAAATATAGCTATTACATCATTTTAATGAAGGATACACAACCAATCCAAGATCTTACTGTTTAGGGTTTGGAACAGCCCATCACTACCAGCTATTACATCTGATTACAAATACCGAATCCTCACAGCTATTATTACTTATTCTACCTGAGCTCGAACATAAACATCAGCATCACAGGTCTTACGGGCAGTCTGCTTGAATCTAACCATAGCTGCTAGCTGTAATATCAGGGTAAAGCAAGAAGTGAGCCAAAAGCTCAACAAGTGCTAACAGTACAACGCAAAACATAAATCGAGATATACCTTTAGGAATGACAATGGAAAGACATAATCAATGATAACGAGAGATAAAACTTATGTGAGTTGGCATCATTTTGCTTGCATCAAAACAATTTTAAAATCATTCTTAATCAAAATCATTTTATGACGCTACGGATTACAGCCGGTGATCAGCCACGAAGTAATCCCGAACCTCGCTGGGTTCTAAAACATTATTGGGAATCCCTAGGCAATTTTTAAGCCTAATATAAGTGTGGAAAGGACTCGCGTCTCAGTCCAGATCCACCATTCAAAGAAAACATTTATCCCCCTTTGGGACTGAAAAATCCACATTTTAATCATTTTAAAAACTGATGCCGATTTATGACAAAATCTCTTTCGACTGTAATCATTTTTATCAAGGGATTATAGATCAACTTGAAACACTGGAAATATGACACTAAATCTCAGGGCCATGATCCACTAGACTTTACTATATTAGGGTAATTGAGAGGTTTCCATAAACAAGAACTTTGACAAGGAAATTGAGCAAGGCTATTGGATAATATGAAAGAGTAATGCCAAACTAGGCTTAAAGCAATGGTTGTAGACAAGGTATAGGTATTAGAACATCAAGAAGATAAGCATCACTGGTTCCAATAGGATAGAGGTGTTAAAATATAAAGAAAGTGATCATCAGCTCAAGATATAACAGGGTATCAAGCTTTAGGGTAAGGATAGGGTTATCAAACAATCATGAATGAATTTAAGAAATGATTGGCTTTTAGGTATCAAGATAAAGTTTCTATCGAGGTTATTTCAAGAGTTGAATCAAAGCATCAGGGTGCAATATCAAGATTTCTCAGGGATCAATAGCATGATAATCAAAAGGATCAATAAAGTATTATAACAAATCTCTATTTTATCATGGCATTAAACTATCATGAAAGACTTTTGAACTACTTGCAATATGTACTCGAGGGTTCATGGCATCTCTATGTAACTCAAAGATAAACAAAAGATACGCTTGATTTAAATATATCAAAATGACTCAGAATAATTGCATCGATATATATATGAACTGTTTACAGTAAATACGAAGGTCAAGTTGAATCACTTGCCTTGAGATAGACTGGTCTGGTCTGACTGGTAGGAGCAACAACTGGAGCTTCACTCGACTTTTATGGCAAGTTTTCCCTCGTCTCGAGATCCTACATAAATAATAATAATCCTCATTATAATATATTCTTACCATCTTAACCTATTTACAACCCGAAATTAAACATGGATGGCACTTAGGCCTATACGCACTTAATTCATATCCACCATTATATTTTCAAATATACACACGTAGCCACATAATCACATATCGTATATTAATACCAAATAACATCATATACACCATAATGCCACACTAGGCTTGGATGATCTCGACTCACCACTTAAGTCACTTGGTCGCTAACTAAACAAAGTCTTCAAATTTGGGCTTCCTAACTCAATGTGCCTTTCCTAAATTATCCAAAACCTATTGACCCTCACTTGTGCCTTTTGCTCTACTGACCTTATACTATCTTACAACTATGGTGGTCGACCTAATACTCACTTCTAAGTGTTCTAAAGCTATGTGATAAGTGAAAGTGCTCACTGGTGCAAATTTCAGAATGGTAACTAAGGTTTCTTGAGTGCATTAGACACTCTTAAACTACAAGTTTTTCTTCAAAATTTTTACACAAGACTCTCCTGACCTAAGGGCATCTCACAAGCTTGATGTGGCTCAAAGGCCTGGCTTGGGCCTTCTTGGGCCTAAGCTAAAAGTCCAAGGTTCCCCTGTTTTTCTGGGCAGAAAATGCCCTGACTTGAATTAACTTGTGACACATGATTCTAGCTCATATCCTATGAACTATGGTTGGAAAAACTTCTCTGACATATCCTCTAACTAAGGCCCAATTGGGCCTAATGAGGGCCTACCCATGACATGGCCAAATCTCCCTATTTCTAAGTTGCAACAAAACTGTCCCCTGCTGGACAGATTTTGTTATTCTACTTGTGCACCTAACCAAATGACATGCAAACCTCCAACCAACTCCTAAAACCTATTATATACTCCCCATACTAACTTCTGGTAGCTTGGGCCTCAAAGTGCACATCAATGACATGGTCAAAACTCACTCTAAACCTCAGGGTACTAAACTGATTTTTCTGCACAAACTATAACTCTCATTTTTCTAAGGCTTTGACTTGACAAACCTATCTAACAACAACTCAAAACTTAAACAAAGACTTATATATGGTATTATACTGAACTAACTCCCTTTTTCTCAAAATAACCTTGGTGAGATCATCCTTACCTAAGGTGCAACTATGGCAAAACAAAAGAGACTATTCTTCACAAATCACAAACCTTTATGCTCTTGAAGCAACAAGATATATATATTTTTTTATAATAGATAACCACGAATTATTACCATGCAATAAGAAGTATAAATCAATATTAATACATTATTCCTACTGAAATTAAGGCTCACTAACAACATGAATCTAAATGATCAAAACTTCCAAAAAAATCAAAAGTGATTTACATGCATGCATGCTTTCGGATCTTTCAAGCCAAAGCACCATAATTTCCAAATAAATTTTTATCATAATTCAACATGCAAGCCTAACATGGATTACAACTAAATGATCAACTATCATGCAAAAGGGTTTTATCAAGCTTTTACTATAAAATTCACGTTATCATCACAAAATACACAAAAATGTAACAAGGCAACAAAACACCATCCATTCGGCTCCTATCAAGTCATGGCCGAATGGATTAGGGTAAGAACAACATTTCATAAGTGTAACACTCTTATGTCTAGCCATTCTTGACCCTATGATACTATATCTCATGGTGAAAGCCTTAGATTCACAAGAATCAAGGAGGTTCACTTTGAGTTTAACAAAAACATCACCATGCAAGGTCAAAACATAGGTTTTTCACTCTAAACTTTTGGAAATATATATAAGAATAACATATAGGGAGTAAAATTACTTGGATATAAGATGATTGTTTGAGTGAGAGTTGAAGAAAGAAGGGGATGGGGCTCGGTTTTGGTGGTTGCCGAGAGGGGAGGGGAAAAACCGAGAGGTGAGGGAGGAGGGAGGGAGAAGAGAGTGAAGTGGTGGGGTGAAGTGAGGTGATGATCACTTCTTGGACTTGTTTTTATGCATTGATTTGACTATAATGTGAGTGGGTTTGAGATTTTACAAGAGTAACCCTCCAATATAGTTAGGTAGATTTGCATGCAAGGGTAAAGGGGTAAATTGGTTAGCAAAATGTGAGTTAGTGGGGTTGAGAATGTCTTCTTTGCCCTTTGATTAAATAGAAGAGAGTTTGCATGCAAGGTTATTCATGTAATTTGATAAATATGACAACTAAAATTTATAATGATTTATTTTTATAAAATAAAATACAAGTTCAAAAATTATAAAATTTATACCATAAATTAACTTGTATTTTTAGAGACTTTATAAAATCATTTTCAAAATTTATGAACAAAATGCCTTTTAAAAGAAGATTTTTCCAAAGCTTAGAATATTCCTTATAAATCAAAAATAAAGAAATTAAATAAACTCTTGCTTTGAAAAATCATATACTACCCAAAGCAAATTTATAATGCAGAAATTTTCACTCACACATACGTACAATCATTGAATATATTTTCATTTGACTTAATATTATACCAAATTCACAAATAATATTACATAAAATGCCGGTCGTAATAATTGTGGTAGTTTATGGCATTCCATTAATACTTGTAAGGAATATCATAGTTTGTAATATGATTATTATCAAATAAAATCTTCTTTAAAGAAAGTTAGCATTATTCATTCTAGTGTAAGTTCTGATGCAAAGTCTGATATTGCAAATTCTGATAAGAAAACTGTTAACATAAACTCTGATGCTAAATTCGCTGCAAATGTTAACAAACTTAATAAGGCCAAAGGATTCAAGCAAGTCTGGGTCCTTAAAACTAATCATTAGTGGTCTTTGTGATTGCAGGGCAACAGGAATAATATCCTAGTTCTGGACAGTGGATGTTCAGGACATATGACTGGAAATAAAGCCCTGCTATCAGACTGAAAGCTGGCCCATGTGTTTCTTATGGAGATGGAAACATTGGAAAAACTCTGGGATATGGCAATATCAATCTTGGGAATGTCATCATTGAAAAAGTAGCTCTGGTATCAGGACTTAAACACAATCTGCTGAGTATGAGTCAAATCTGTGACAGAGGTTATCATGTGGATTTCTTTGAAGAACACTGTGAAGTTATAAGCAAATCTACAGGCAAAGTTGTTCTGAAAGGATATAGGCATGGTAACATTTATGAAGCCAAGCTTTTAACAAGTACTGATGGTTCTGCAATCTGTCTGTTAAGTAGAGCGTCAATTGAAGAAAGCTGGGATTGGCACAAGAAACTCTCTCATTTAAATTTAAATAATATAAATGAACTAGTCAAGAAAGATCTTGTGAGAGGACTGCCAAAATCAGTATTTGCTCCTGATGGCCTTTGTGATTCATGTCAGAAGGCAAAACAAAGAAAATCTTCATTCAAGAGCAAGACTTAATCATCAATTCTTGAGCCTTATCATCTACTACATGTTGTTCTATTTGGTCCAGTTAATGTCATGTCTATTGCAAAGAAGAAATCTGCTATGGTCATAGTGGATGAGTTCACCAGATACACATGGGTGTATTTCTTGCACATAAAAAG
Source organism: Apium graveolens (assembly GCF_009905375.1). Classification (NCBI taxonomy): domain Eukaryota; kingdom Viridiplantae; phylum Streptophyta; class Magnoliopsida; order Apiales; family Apiaceae; genus Apium; species Apium graveolens. The sequence continues at coordinate 134,295,649 of NC_133651.1, forward strand.
TGAAACTGCATCTATCTTGATTGATCATGTCAAGCAACTGGATAAATTGGTCAAAGATTCCGTGAAGATTATAAGAAGTGATAATGGCACTGAGTTCAAGAATTTGATCATGGAAGAGTTCTGCAAAGACCATGGAATAAAGCAGGAATTTTCTGCTCCTGGAACTCCACAGCAAAATGGAGCTGTTGAAAGAAAGAATAGAACTCTTATTGAAGTTGCACGAACTATGCTTGATGAAGCAAAGTTGCCAACCTACTTTTGGGCTGAAGCTGTGCAGACTGCTTATTTTACTCAGAATGCAACGCTTATCAACAAGCATGGAAAAACACCATATGAGATGGTGGAGAAAAAAAAGCCAAATATGAAGTATTTTCATGTATTTGGATGCAAGTGTTTTGTTCTTAAGACTCATCCCGAACAGCTATCCAAATTTGATCTAAAAGCTGATGAAGGAATTTTTGTTGGATATCCACTTTCTACAAAAGCTTTCAGAGTCTACAATTTAAGAACAAGGGTTGTCATGGAATCTATCAATGTCTCTTTTGATGATAAGAAGATTACTGGACTTGAAGATTTCAATGATCATGATCAGCTGAGATTCGAAAATGAAGTTTTGAATTCTGATTCTGTAAATCCTGACAGTCTAAATCCTAATACTGCAAACTCTGATGGATTAAACTCTGATGTCATTGAAACTGTGGTGACTATGCCTAAGGAAAATGCACCTGTGCAGGGGGATCATACTGAAGATCCAACCACATCTCAAGAAGCATCAGAATCTACAACAGGCTCTTCAAGTTCTGATAATTCTGGAAACTCATGTTCTGATATTTTTGGAAACTCAAATTCTGAAGGATCCAACTCAGAGGGCATAATTTCAGGGGGAGCATCAGAAAATGTTGATGGAGACAGCATGGATCATGGGGGAGCATCCAGTTCTAGAGATAACCATCCATCTGCAAGGAAGTTGACTAAAGCACATATACCTGACTTAATTATTGGAAATCCTGATGCAGGTGTCAGAACTAGAACAGCTACATCGAATGAATGTCTCTATCATGCTTTTCTTTCTCAGACTGAACCAAAGAAAGTGGAAGAAGCTCTTCAAGATGTTGATTGGGTGCAAGCAATGCAAGAAGAGTTAAATGAATTTGAAAGAAATAAAGTCTGGACCCTAGTGCCAAGACCAAAGAACAGGTCTGTTGTTGGTACAAAGTGGGTGTTCAGAAACAAAACTGACAGTAATGACATAATTACAAGGAACAAAGCAAGGCTGGTTGCAAAAGGATACTCTCAACAGGAGGGAATTGATTATGATGAAACATTTGCACCCGTTGCTAGAATGGAAGCCAGAAGGATATTTTTAGCTTATGCTACTCACAAGAAGTTTAAAGTCTTTCAAATGGATGTGAAAAGTGCTTTTCTTAATGGAGAATTGGAAGAGGAAGTATATGTTGAACAACCTCCAGGCTTTGTAGATCCCAAATTTCCCAATCATGTCTACAGGCTTGATAAAGCACTTTATGGCCTTAAGCAAGCTCCAAGAGCATTGTATGAGACTTTAGCTCAGTTTCTTCTGGAAAGTGGATTTAACAGAGGGACTATTGTCAAAACACTGTTCTACCTCAACCATGGAAAGGACTTACTTTTGGTGCAAATATATGTTGATGATATCATTTTTGGTTCTACAAATGACAGACTTTGCAAGAAGTTTGCCAAGTTGATGCAGTCAAGATATCAATTGAGTATGATGGGAGAACTTGACTATTTTCTGGGCCTTCAAATCAAGCAGAATGAAGAAAGAACTTTTATTTGTCAATCTAAGTACACCAAAAATTTGTTGAAGAAATTTGGAACGCAAGATTGTTCAAGTGCATCCACTCCTATGGTCACTGCAAAAAAGTTGGATAAGGATACTGGTAAATCAGTAGATATTACTGATTACAGAGGTATGATTGGTTCACTACTCTATCTAACTGCAAGTAGACCTGATATCATGTATGCTACCTGTCTTTGTGCAAGATTTCAAGCAGATTCAAGAGAACCTCACTTAACAGCTGTGAAAAGAATTTTCAAGTACCTTAAATGTACAACTGATCTGAGATTGTGGTATCCTAGAGAATCAGACTTTAAGCTAATAGGTTACTCAGATGCAGATTTTGTAGGATGCAAAATTGACAGGAAAAGCACAAGTGGAAGCTGCCAATTTCTTGGAGGCAGATTGGTTTCTTGGTTTAGCAAGAAACAGAAGTCAATTTCCACATCAACTGCAGAGGCAGAATATATTGCTGCAGGAAACTGTTGTACACAGATTCTTTGGATGAAGAATCAGTTACTGGATTATGGATTAGAATTTTCTAAAATCCCTATTTACTGTGATAATCAAAGTGTTATTGCTATGACAGGTAATCCAGTTCAACACTCAATGAAAAAGCACATCAGCATTAGGTACCACTTTATAAGGGAACATGTGGATGAAGGTACAGTGGAATTGCATTTTATTCCGACAGATCAACAACTAGCAGATATCTTCACAAAATCACTGTATGAAACTACTTTTACAATATTGGTAAATGAACTTGGAATGGTTTCATGTTCTTTCTCTAAATCTGCTTAGTTTATGTTCTGATACATTAGACTTTATGATCAGTATTTACAGATATTACTGTCTTTGTGTATTCTGTGCTTAAATTGAAAATTTCTTAAGTGCTGATTGTTGTCTGCTGTGAATTTCTAAACTCTGATAGTGATATTAATGTTTCTGTGACTATTCAATCCAATGAGGATAACTGTGCTAGATGCTGACCTGGTAGTCTTTAATATACTAAAGATTCCATATTTGAAGTAATTGTTTATGTGGAAATCTTTTAACATAAGCAAATTCTGATATTGAGCTTAGTTAAGTTTACTTTGTGTATCTTATTACTAAGTTAAAAACTAGAATAATGCTTCTTATCTGTTAAGTTCTGATGTTAGTAAATCTGGTAGATGTACTAAGTGCTGATAAGCCTCACTTATCAAAAGAAAAGAAATAAATATCAGGTACTCCTTTGAGATCTAGAGTAAAAATGTGGAAGGGAAGACCCAAGTGCATTGCTGGTATTAAGTAATATGCATCAGAAAAGCAAAATAAAATTTTCTTGGTGACTTTTCACACTCTATAATTACTAGAGAAATACTCTGATAACAACATAAATTATGATAAGCACTCGTGACTCACTTACACTGAGAAGCCACTGTAAAATGGAATTTCAAAAGATTCATAAAATGAGCACTAAACAGTTGAGGTGGACTCGTGCATGAACTCATTCAATAGTAGGCTTAAGAATATTGACAAATTTTGAGTAAAGTTCTTAGTTATGCCTTATTTCTAATATGTACTGAAGTGAATCAGACTTTACTCTTTGTCTGATATTTAGCTTAATGCACACACTTACACTCCATATGAATGATGAAAATTACTGTGGTGATAAATGTTGTTTTAGATGAACAGTTTATGTGTCAGATTGCATAAATTCTGAGGACAAGTTCTGATGGAAGTTCTGATGATTAAGTTCTGATGAAACCATATCAGTATTTGTGTGAAGAATTACAGGAATACACATTCACTTTTCAGTTAAGGAGCCATATTCTGATGACTTTTAAATTCTGATAATAATCAAGTTTTGATGCTGACGTGGCAGTATTTATTTAATTGGTTTATTTTTGGTCATTACCTGAATGATAATATTTTTACAGAATATTGGTTAATGTGAGATAAAATAGTCATAATCATTATGGGTTAGTGGTTAGCGTGTATGTCTTGAAAAACTGCATGCGCACGGTAATTATTATTATATCCCGTGCTCATTAACTCTGGCTTTAGATCTTTTACTGACTGTTATTATTACACATCAGTCTAGGGAGTCGAGGGGTCATTATTTTTACATGTAAATTTTAACCAGTCCTCGCGTCCCTTGGTATTCTATTAGCTATTTAAACCGACCATTCCTTCCAGCCAATACATCTTTAATTTTCTCACAAACTCACTCCCTTTTTATTCTCCTTAACAAATATGTTTTGAAATGAGGCATGGAAAGGGGCCACTACGAAGAAGTTCCGGGTTTCAACTTGTTCCTGAACTATGAAACCTTTAACATCGAGTTGAGTTGTGATGAATGACAACAGGAGTGGCATGTCACCGCTATTCCTAACGAGCTTTGGAACTTAGTTCCACAAGAGGTTCACACATAACTCTTGTTCTTATCAATGGAGTATCACCTCCATCTTGATAGGTTGGAAGAGGAAAGGAGAAAAGCTCTCCGTCAGCAAGAACGAATCATTCGTCTTGCAGTGCTCTTCGTCAGTAGCATAAAAAGTAGTCGTTAGTTCTTCTTAGACTAGGACTAAGGTTGTTGATGTTAAGAATCGTAGAATAAGACTATCTTATAATTTTTGCATGTAATTGCTAAATTTCATTAAATGTAATCGTCAGATACATCAATGAAATTTTCTTTAATTGCAAGATTTGTTCTTTGTTTCTTAAATTATGTGACTGTGCATGTTTAATTGCAATTTATTAATCTTTACTTCATCGACTTTTAATTTTATTTTTTGATGAATGTTTTGATTAAATTCTGTTGATTTGAGGAAACAACTGAGGAACAGGTTCCAATATCAGAACTTGTTGTTGTAGAAGCTGAGAAGGTTACTTCTCAGAAAGATACTGTAACTAGGAGTTCTAGGCCCCTCAAAAGGCTTAGAAAGTTAAATTCTGATGATAAAGCTCCTAAAGTGTCTCCACCTTTGAAAAAGTTAAAGAAACATAGAGCTCACAGGGACATAGTTGAGTCAGATTCAGAGGATGTAGTGGAAGCAGCTAAGGAAGGGGATCAGGAATCTCTGATCTCAACAGAACCAATTGTTATTGAATCACTTCCTTCTGTACAATAAGAAACTGCTCAAGACAGAATTCCTACACCTTCTATGTCACCTATAGTTGATCCAGTACATACTGAAGAACCGGGTACAAGTGCTGAAATTGATATTCATAACTTGATTGTGCCTGAGGTTTTGTACTTGGAAGCTCCACCAATTCAACTCACTCCACCAACAACATCGATTTTGGATGTTGATCTGAACATGGCTGCAGATCAGAATTTAGAGGATGATGTTGAAGCCTCTATAGCCTCACATACTACTGTTTTATCAGAGGATGCTGATACTACAGGATCTACAAATTCTGATGCTGCCAATGAAGAAACTACTGGTGAAGCTGCTGCTAATTTAGATGCTGATGCAGCTGGTTCATCAGGACATGCATCTCAACAAACAGTTCATAAAGCTGATCTAATCAAAAAGTTTGTTAAGGAAGCACCAGTACCTTGGAGTGAAACTCCTAGAGGAAAGGAGTGGACTAAGGAATGGAACACAGTTAGTTTTGTTCCTTCTGAAAAGATTCTTGCTGAGCATCTGGCAAAAGCTGATGAAATGCTGATAAATGATGATTTCAAGGCACAGCTGAGAGTTACTGCATTGAGTACTAGGAACCTTTAAGGTCAACACTCGACAACTCATGCCAAGGTGAATAAAATTCAAGAAACTTTGATCCAGCAATATATGAATGTCAAACTTGAAAAGAACATATTTTTCAAGACAGCCTTTGACAGAATTGCCTACATTGAGAAAACTCAGGAGAAGCAACAAACTCAAATTGATGAAATTATGAAGAATCAAGCTTCTCACCAAAATCAACTCAATGAGATCCAATCCTCAGTGGAATTGCTTGTATCTCTTCTTTTACCCGCTGATGCCAAAAAGGGGGAAAAAGTGATTAAGTCCAAATGCAAATCTATTCAGACACTGAAGGGAAAGGATGATGGAAATGATAACCAGGGAAACTATAACAAGGGTAGAGGTCAAGGTCAAGGCAAAGGATTTTCATCAAGTAAAGCTAGAATTACAAGTCAAGGAACAAGTTCTGATACTGGGAGAAGAATAAGTTTTGATACTGGTAAAAGGATAAGTTCTGGTGAACATCTGGAACTTGATGAAGAAATTTCAAAGGAGTTATTTCTTAAAGAAAATCCAGGAATGGACTTTGAGAGTCTAAAGGAAGAAGAAGCTAGACTCAAAGCAGAAGGTGTCAAGACAAAATCTAAAGCTTCTGTTGTTGAAAAGAAATTTCCAAAACCTAAGGGTATTGTGATAAAGGAAAGAACAAATTCTGAGGCAATCAAAGCCAAATCACAAATGGAAATTGATCCAAGGTCCAAGGGCAAAGAAAAAGTTGATGAACCTGTAAAGGTTTATATGCCAGTCATGGATGAAGAAATAACTGATGATGAAGAAGATGCTAATCTTACTCTGATGCATAAGAAGATTTTTCAAACAACCTCTGACATGGCTCATGTTGTTCAGAGTTAAGATGTAGTAAGTTCTGATATGACAGTGAAGCAAGCAACCTTTGACATAGCTCAAGTTGGCTTCATATCAGAAGATAAGGAAAAGGAAACCTCTGACATTGCTGATGTTAAACCATCAAAGATACTCCTACCAGGATTCACCAAAGCTAAACAGGCTCAACCTTTGAAGACTGCAACAAGTGGTTTTGAAGCAAGAGTTGTTACAGGAAAGGAAGCAAGAGATAAATCTGGATTGGGTAGTTCTGATGAAAGAAGAGTACATAACACTACCAATGATCCAACTTCCTTAAGTGAACCAGGTGTTGGAGCAACTCCTGAAAGATTGAATCGACTTGAATCTGTACAAATGGTTTACCATAACTTTTTGAAAGAACATATCTTGTTATATTTTATGACAGATGGAAGGGTATACCATATTAGGCAGAATGCTATACCACTGAAGTATTTTGAGGAACTGGAACATGTTCTATTCCTACTTCAAGTGAAAGACAGATTAACAGATAGTGCTGCAAGTTATTTAAAGTCTCAAATTCAAAGACAGAAGAAGCTTTATTCTGTAAAGTCTGACAACGCATACTATCCCAAGTACAGAGATCACAAAGGTGATATTGTCGAAATGAAGCCTAACTCTGCTAAGATCATAACTACTTTTCTGGGTTATAAGGCTGTGGAATTCAATTTAGAGTCTGACAAAGCATATCTGATCAGACTAGATCAGGAGATAAGAAAAGCTAAGATAAATGATCGCAGAGCAGCTATTTTTTAAACTGGTGAAGATATAGCTGAATTGATAAATGCTAAAAGGAGGATGGTCAATGAACTTGAATATGCTGAGAGATGTTTGTTGAAGAACTATCTCAGAACAACTCCTGATATCAAAGAGATCAGAAATTGAAGCCAAGTCAAAGATCTACAACTGCTTAAATTCTGAAGTGTATACAGACTGAAGCTGTTATCAGAAGTTAAAGATGGTAAAGCTGAAAGGACTGTAAGTTGTAGTTATCTAGTCAAATTCTCATGCATTTGTACTTAATGTTTTTGACATCATCAAATATATATTGAACTTGTATATAATGCTAATTTACAAGTTGGGGGAGATTGTTAGATATATTTGATAATGTCATGTGTAATATGATTTGTGTTTAGTTTTCAAATCTTACCTAACAGGATAAATCAGTACTTAACTGGAAATCAGCACGTATACTGAAGACATAACTTAAGATATCATAACTTAAGTGATCAGAACTTAAGTTATCAGAAGATATTTATCAGGAGATAATATTAGGACTTAAAATGACTTTCAGATAAGGCAGGCGGCTGATTGAAAGGAAAGAAGATCGAGACTAAGACAGAAAGAAATATGCATGAAGAAATAATTCTATGAAGAATAGAATACTTAGAAGAAAAGATAACTAGTTGATATATTTTAGGAAGCAAAATTATATTCCATATCAATTAGAACTTATCTTGTAACTGTGTAGTATATAAACATAGGCATAGGGTTTACACTATAAGTGTTATCATTATCGAAGTTATTATTCTTTATAACCCTAGCAGCTCTCGTGATAATTTGTTCATCACTGAGAGAGGACAGTTCCATACTGTAATAGAGTTTATTGTGTTGAATAAAATCTATTTTCTGTTACTTGAGTTCTTATATTCGATTTGATTGTAGTAAACACTATATTGAACCCCCTTCTACAGTGTGTGTGACGTAACATGATGCATAAATGGAATGATATTGATTTTATTCCCAGCCCACATGTTCTGATAGAATATGTTTCAAAAGCTGATGAGTTGCTGACAAGTTCCGACTTCAAGCATCAACTAAAGGTCACTGCTCTCAGTACAAGAACTCTACAAGGTCAACACTCCAAGACTCATGCAAAGGTTGATAACCTTCAGGAAACAGCTGATAAGCTAGTCATGATGCCAGATCTAGACAAGAAGAGGTTTATCAGACCAATTCAAGAAAAAGTGGATGCTATTGAGCTTGTTCAAGCCAAGCAGCAGGCCCAACTGGATGAGGTATTACAAAATCAAGCTTCTCAACAGACTCAATTAAATGAGATCCAATCTTCAGTGGAACTCCTTCTTTATCTACTCCTGACAGATGATGCCAAAAGGGGGAGAAGGTAGTTAAGTCCAAATGCTCACCAAGCCAAACACTGAAGAAAAAGGATGATCATGGAGATGACAAGGGAAACTCTGAAAAGAGTAGAGGTCAAAGTCAAGGGAAGCAGTTGAGCAAAATTCCCACTCAACAGACAAGTTCTCATTAGAGAATGTCTGATAGCAAGAACTCTGATAGATTTGCTATGCAAGGGAGGAATAAGGTTGGAAAGAAGCCAACAGATCAGGATGTTCCTTTGTTGATCACAAATGCTGATACTTCAAATACTGATGATCAAGTTCTGACAACTACTTCTGATGTGATAGTCCAAGCTGGAAGCCAAGGGTCACAGAAGTTTTTGCACACTTTGAAATTCAAAGGAAAGAAAGCAACATTCTTCTACAAAGATCCCAAAATTTAATCTGTTGATGAAAAATTGGCCAAGAGACTATTCCTTAAGGATAATCCAGGAGTGGATTTAGAGGAATTAAGAGAAGAAGAAGCTAAATTTGCTACTGAGAAGAGCAAACCCAAGTCAAAAGCTTCTGATGCTAAAAAGCCACCAAGGCCAAAAGAAAAGAGGATTGTGATAAGAGAAAGATCTGCCACAGAGATTCCTAGATCAAGGACTAGATCTCAAACTACTATTGATCCCAAAGACAAGGGAAAAGGAAAAGTTGGGGAGACAGTCAAGAAACAGAAGATAGAGATTCCTCAAATTCTGATGGATCATGTGTGCAAGATGGTTCAAGTCTTTGATGATGCTGCTGCAGAAGATGAAACAGTTGAAACTCTGAAGAGAAAGAGGATGACAGAAGAATATAAGACAACCTCTGACATAGCTCAAGTTGTTCAGAGTGAAGAAGTTCAGAACTTAATAAATCCTGAAGATATTTTAGAACAGCAAGCTATAGATGAAACTGCAAATCCTGACCAATTTATCAAGGCATCAACCTCTGACACTGCTCAAGTTGACATAAACAACTTAACATTAGAAGACAAGAAGAAGCTGCTATGGAACAAGTCTATTCCAGTTCAGCCTAAGACAAATCAGATGTTGAATCAACTTGCAGCATTTGGGGTAAAAGCCAAGCAAGCTAGAGACACTTCTGGATTAGGTTCTAACAGAGAGAAATTCCAGACTGGGATAGAAGTTGATATTAGAGATCCATTCACATTGACTGACAAGCCATATGAAGAGATCACACAGAAGCACCTTGACAAAGTGCTTTATGCTCAAGTAGTGATGGATACTCATGATAATTATGAAGAAAAAGAGAAATTGACCTTATTTCTGATTGATTTCAGAACTTATAGATTATCTAACTCTGATGTGCTAAAGAAATCTGTCAAAGAGCTCCAATATATTCATTATCTACTGGAGGTAAATTATGATGTTACCAGGAAATTGTCAGAATAAATTCTGAAGATAATAAGAGAGTTACTCAGAATTTCTGGTGCAAGAATGACAGAGTATACTCCAATGATGACTGAGGATGATGGAAGATAAATTCCTATGAGGAAGAATTCTGCTAAGGTAGAAGTAATTCTGAAAGGAAGATGCTTATGCTATAATGAAGATTCTACACATCCAAGGGTAATCAGACTGGGAGATGGACTTGAAAGAAATCCAACTTCTGCACTCATAGCTTCCATATATCAGATTGATGATACTGAAGATGAAGAACTACAGCAAGTCAAAGCTAAGTTACTTGAAGTTAAAAGAAATGCAGAGACCAAGCTGGTATCAGACTTTGTAAGGAATCATTATGAATTCAGGCTGATTTAATGAATTTGGTAAAAGCTGCATGAACTGTAAGTTGTATTTAGTTGTACATATGAACTCTCATTGTATTTGTACTTAAATTTTTTTGACATCATCAAATCTATAAACTTGTATATTTTTATAATTTACAAGTCGGGGGAGATTGTTAGATATATTTGTGATGTCATGTCTAATCTAATTTGTTTAGTTTCAGAACTTACTATCAGAACTTAACTGGAAATCAAAACTTACTGAAGACAGGAAGTTATCAGAACTTAAGCCATCAAGACTTACATCAAAACTTAAGTGCGGATACACTTCAGGGATGAAAAACGGCTGATTTACAGGAGAGGATCTGAATTAAACAAAAAAAGATATGCTTGAAGAGTTGTACAACTAAAGGACTACAATAGATAATCTCTGATTGATGTATTTTAGGAAACATAACATATCATATCAATTAGGAGATATCTTGTAATTGTGTAGTATATAAACACATATTAGGGTTTACACTATGTGTGTTATCATTCACGAGAATATTATTCATTGTAACCCTAGCAGCTCTTAGTGATATCATACATCACTGAGAGAGTAGATTAAACCTACTGTAATAGAGTTTGATATATTGAATAAACTTATTTTTTGTTACATACTTTTGTTTATAATCGAATTGATTGTAGATACTATATTCAACCCCCTTCTATAGTATCATTAAGGCCTAACACATCTGTTCCCAAACCTAGGCATGAATGCTCAGATCCTGATATTGAGCAAGTCAGGAAAGATAAGAAGGCCATGAACATTCTGTTCAATGGAGTTGATGGTGAAATGTTTGATAACATCATTAACTTTAAAACAGCTAAAGACGTTTGGGACACAATCCAGATTATCTGTGATGGTACTGAGCAAGTAAGGGAGGACAAGATGCAGCTACTGATTCAACAATATGAGCATTTCCACTGTGAAGAAAGTGAATCTCTCACTGATATTTTTAGTAGATTTCAAAAGCTACTAAATGCTCTGAAGTTGCATGGAAGAGTTTATCAAACAAAAGACTCTAACCTCAAGTTCCTTAGATCTCTTTCAAAAGAGTGGAAGCCAATGACGGTTTCATTGAGAAATTCTCGGTATTACAATGAGTTCACCTTGGAGAGACTGTATGGCATCCTAAAAACTTATGAGCTTGAAATTGAGCAAGATGAGAGGATGGAGAAAGGAAGGAAGAAAGGAGGGTCCATATCACTGGTTGTTGAGTTAGAGAAAGAGAAAGAGATGAAGGTAGAAGCTATTGAGTCTACATCAAAGGTCTATGAAAGTAAGGGTAAAGGGCTGGTAGCTGAAAATGAAGATCAGTTGAGCCAAGATGACATGGATGATATTGATGAGCATCTAGCATTCCTATCTAGAAGATTTGCCAAGATCAAGTTCAAAAAGAATTTTGGAGCAGCCAAGCCAAGTAGAAACATGGTGGATAAATCCAAATTCAAATGTGGCTTGGCAGGGCATTTTGCCAATGAGTGTAGAAAGTCAGATTCTAGCAAGAAGAAGTTTGAGCCTGTTGATTATAAACAGAAATATTTTGAGTTGCTCAAGCAAAAGGAAAGGGCTTTTATTACACAAGAAAATGACTGGGCAGCTGATGGATTGGATGAAGATGAAGAAACAAGCTATGTCAACCTTACCTTGCTGGCCAAGTCTGATGAAACGGAAACAAGTTCTTCAAGTAATCAAGTAATCACCACTAACCTAGCACATTTATCTAAAGCTGAGTGTAATGATGCAATCAATGACATGTCCACAGAACTATATCACTTGCGTGTTACACTTAAGTCCTTCACTAAGGAAAATGCTAAAATTAAAGGAAACAATTTGTTTTTAAGTGAGAGGAATAATGTGCTAGAGTCTCAGTTTATTGAATTTGAAAAATTGAGAATTGAGTGTAAGATTGCTAAGGATGAATTAACTGAGTACTTGAAGAAAGAAGAGATTTTAAAGAAGCAGCTTGAACGAGAACAGGAGGTGATTAAGGCATGGAAATCATCCAGAGATGTCCATGCTCAAATCACTAAAGTTCAAGGTATTGAGTCCTTTTGTGATGCAGCCTGGAAGAAGAGTAAGGAGAAGATGGAATCCAATTTGGTTGAAGGATTGCTGACAGATGTGGACTCGACGGATGATGAAAACCATCCGTCGAATAATTAAAAGGATTATCTGTTGAGTGACAAAGAGCCACATCCATCGGCTGTGAGTAAACCAGTGAGAAAAGCTAAGCTTTCCAAGCTGAATTAGAAATATGGATCAGTTTCCAAAAACTTTGTTCCCAGAGAATTAAGTCAAGTGAAGAAGGAGAAGAAAGTCAATGTTGGTCATCTGTCTATCAAGCAATTGAATGACAGATTTGAAAAGATTGAGGTTAAAACATAAACTAAAAAGAAAAATAATAGAAATGGGAAAGTAGGAATTAACAAACATAACAACTACACACCTGATAAATATGTACCAAGAAAAATATGTGTTAAGTGTGATAGTGTTAATCATTTATCTGTTAATTTCAAACTTGCCATGCCTACTCCTATGTTCGCACCCTCTCCTTTTCCCAATATGACTGCCATGCCTAATATGCCTATGAATGTTATATCTACTAAGAATATGAATGCACAATTTGCTGATATGTCATTTGCACCTAATCCTTACTATGCTGCATTTAGTATGCCTCAAATGCCATTTAGCATACTTTACTGGAATAACATGTTTGCAAATAGCATGCCATTTCCTGTCAATCAAAATGTGCATGATAATTCTATTTTAATGTCTGGTTTCAAAGGTCCAACTCAGATGACTAAGGATGAATCAGAAATTCCCAAGTCAAATGAGATCAAACCTAAGAAACCAAAGAAGAAAGCTAACAAGGCAGGACCCAAGGAAACTTGGGTACCAAAATCAATTTAATTTGATTTTGATAGTGGTTGCTCAAGGAGAGCACATGACTGGAGATTCTACCCTGCTCACTGAGTTCAAGGAGAGAGCTGGCCCAAGTATTACTTTTGGAGATGACAGTAAGGGTTACTGTGGGATATGGCTTGATTTCAAAAGACAATGTCATCATTGAAGAGGTTGCCCTAGTGGATGGTCTGAAGCACAATTTGTTGAGTATCAGCCAGCTTTATGATAAGGGCAATTCAGTAACCTTCAATTCAGAAGCCTGTGTTACGACAAACAAAAGGAGCAACAAAGTGGTTCTCACTGGAGTGAGAAAAGGGAATGTGTATCTAGCTGACTTCAACTCATCTAATACAGAATCTGTCACTTGTCTTCTCAGTAAATCAAGTCAAGATGAAAGTTAGATATGGAACAAGAAGCTGTCCCATCTAAACTTCAAAACCATGAATGAACTTGCCAAGAAAGAACTGGTTAGAGGTATTCCTCAAGTGGAGTTTACTAAGGATGGATTGTGTGATGCCTACCAGAAAGGAAAGCAGATCAAAGCATCATTCAGAAAGAAGCTTGATTCAACAATTGAAGAACCTTTGCAATTGCTACACATGGATTTGTTTGGACCAGTCAATATGTTGTCCATCTCAAGGAAAAGATTTTTCCTAGTAATTATGGATGATTTCTCAAAGTTCTCTTGGACATATTTCCTAAAGTCTAAAGATGAAGCTAGTGAAATCATCATCAATCACATAAGGCAAGTCAACAATCATCCTGATTTTAAAGTAAGAAGAATCAGGAGTGACAATGGAACTGAGTTCAAGAATTCTGTGATGAGATCATTTTGTGAAGAGAATGGGATTTTGCATGAGTTTTATGCAGCAAGAACTCCACAACAAAATGGAGTAGTGGAAAGAAAGAACAGATCTCTTATTGAAGCTGCAAGGACAATGCTTGAAAAATCAAAGTTACCAAAATATTTTTGGGCTGAAGCTGTGAATACTGCCTGCTACACTCAGAATATCTCTTTGGTTAATCAAGCAAAGTGCATGACACCCTACCAATTGTTCAAGAACAAGAAACCAACTCTAAATTTTCTTCATGTCTTTGGATGCAAATTATATCTTAAGGAATCAAACTGATCAACATGGAAAGTTTGATGCTAAAGCAGATGAAGTAATTTTTGTTGGATATGCTGTGGGAAAAGCATATAGAGTCTACAATCTGAGAACCAACATTGTTATGGAATCAATACATATTATATTTAATGATAAAAAGATTGAAGGATTGCAAGAGATTTCCATGAAAGCCTCAAGTTTGATAATGTGGAGATGGTCAGTGATGACAGGGATGATGATAGTGATCAAGAAATAGTGACTAAGGATAATGCAGAAAAATCTACAACTAATGAAGCACACAATTCAACATCTGTTGAGTTGCAAGATGCTTCATCCGTCGGGAGACAATCTGCCTTATCCGTCGGGAGATAATCTGCCTTATCATTCGGGAGACAATCAGCTTCATCCGTCGGGACACAAAGTGCATCATCCGTCGGAACATTAAGAGAAGCTGAAAGTCAGAATAGATCACCTACAGAAAGTTCCCCTTTCTCAAATCAAAGATTGACAAACTCAGGGGGAGTTTCTCATAATTAAAACTCAGTCACACATCAAGACAACAATGAGGCCTCTTCATCTAGAGCTAATCTACCTCAACAAAGAAAATGGACTAAAGATCACCCCTTTGAGCTCATCATTGGTGATGCATCTTCTAGAGTTTAAACAAGAAGAACAACTCAAGAAGAATGTCTATATAGTAGCTTTCTATCTAAGGAAGAACCCAAGAAGGTAGAAGAAGCTTTGTTGGATCCTGATTGAATTTTAGCTATGCAGGAGGAGCTAAACCAATTTGAAAGGAACAAGGTGTGGAAGCTGGTACCCAAACCTAAAGGAAAGAATCCAATTGACACCAAGTGGGTATTTAGAAACAAGATGGATGAAAATGGTATAGTGGTCAGGAACAAAGCTAGATTGGTTGCTAAGGGATACTGCCAACAAGAAGGAATAGATTTTGATGAAACCTTTTCTCCTGTTGCAAGACTTGAAGCCATCAGAATTTTCTTAGCCTATGCAGCCCATGCCAATTTCAAGGTCTATCAAATGGATGTCAAAAGTGCCTTTTTAAATGGAGATTTGGAGGAGGAAGTCTATGTCAGTCAACCTCCTGGTTTTGAAGATCCAAATTTTCCAGAATATGTCTACTATCTTTTGAAAGCACTTTATGGACTGAAGCAAGCACCTAGAGCCTGGTATGACACTTTATCAAAGTTTTTTTTTGTAAAATCACTTCACAAGAGGTACTGTTGATAAAACTTTATTCTTTAGAAATGTTAATGGCTCTAGTATACTTCTTCAAATCTATGTAGATATATTATATTTGGCTCTACAGATGAAAAACTTTGCAAAAAATTTTCCAAATTGATGCAAAGTAAGTATGAAATGAGCATGATGGAAGAACTAACTTACTTTCTTGGTTTACAAGTTAAGCAAGTTGGTGATGGAATATTCATTAGTCAAACTAAATATATTCATGATATTTTAAAGAATTTTGATCTAATTGATTGCACATCTACACAAACTCCCATGGCCACTGCAACTAAGCTTGAGTTAAACACTACTGAAAAGTCTGTGGATATGTCAAGCTATAGAGGCATGGTTGGCTCACTTCTATACTTAACAGCTAG
This sequence comes from Apium graveolens, assembly GCF_009905375.1. NCBI lineage: Eukaryota > Viridiplantae > Streptophyta > Magnoliopsida > Apiales > Apiaceae > Apium > Apium graveolens. The sequence goes on from NC_133651.1 coordinate 134,311,605, forward strand.
TAAGCCAGATATAATGTTTGCCACTTGTCTTTGTGATAGATTTCAGGCTGATCCTAGAGAATCTCACTTAGTAGCTATTAAGAGAATTTTCAGATATCTCAAGGGAACACCAAAACTTGGCATTTGGTACCCTAGAGATTCTGGTTTTGATCTAACTGGTTATTCAGATACAGATTATTCAGGTTGTAAAATAGACAAAAAAAGTACAACATGAACTTGTCAATTTCTAGGGAACAAGCTTGTAACCTGGTTCAGTAAAAAGCAAAATTCAATTTCTACTTCTACAGCTGAAGCTGAATATATTGCTGCTGGTTGCTGTGCACAGATTTTGTGGATGAAAAACCAATTATTGGACTATGGTCTACAAGTGGATAAAATCCTCATTTTCTGTGATAACACAAGTGCAATTGCCATCACTGAAAATCCAGTACAACATTCAAGAACAAAGCACATAGACATCAAGTACCACTTCATTAGAGAACATGTGATGAATGGTACCGTGGAACTTCATTTTGTTCCAAGTGAAAAGCAGCTTGCAGATATCTTTACAAAGCCACTTGATGAATCCATCTTTTCTAGGTTGGTAAGTGAGTTAGATATGCTTAATTATTCTTAAATCATTTCAGATACTTTTGCAAGTTATAATGCAGCCAGAAAAATTAATTGATTTTTCAGCTTTGGATGAAATTTTGGCTAAGTCAAAATTTAAATCCGGACGGATGCTCATTGTCCATCGAGTTTGGTCATCCGTCATAATTTTAATTGTTAAAAAGAATCAATTATTTTTCTGTATTATTTTATAACTCGATGCTTTATCCTCATCCGTCGAATTATCTCAATCTTAGTCGTCGGAATTCTAGAAATTATCCATCGAGTATAATTACAGTTTGTAAGCATAACACGACGGATAATTGAAAGAATTTTTACAGTTTATTTATTTTTAAATGGCTATTTTGGGAAATTTTAATTGGTTACTTTATTTCACTTTATTATTTTGGTCAGTTTATTTCTGAGATAGTATAAAAGCAGAATTCATTTTTATTCTACTCTTTTATCATTCTCAAGAATCAGTTACTCTAATTTCTTTCTTCTCCAAAAGCAAATAATCTCTCTGCAAATTTCAAATCTTTAGCAATGGCACCAGTAGTCAAAATCATGTCTCAATCTGGGTTTATCTATGAAAAGAACAACTTCACAGCTCTTGTGAACAAGGAGATTCAACAGTCTGGAGATTTTCATAAAATGATGGATTTTGTGAAAGGCTGTAAACTCAACTATGCTATGCTGGAATCTCCCACAATCTACTGTGAGGTTGTAGAGGAGATATGGACAACTGCCGTTTACAGCTCTACTGATAAAACCATAACTTTCACTCTCAAAAGTAAGTAGTTTTGCATTAATAGTGATATTATCAAAGCATGCTTTAAAATTCTAGATAACACTACCACTGTTCCACACACTGATGCTGATATAATTACCATGCTTAATTCTATGGGCTATGCACTTTCTACTTTTAAGTTAAATGAAATTAGGAGGTTAGGTCTTAGAAAGGAGTGGAGTTATTTGTGTGATGTGGTAACTAAGTATTTTCTGGTAAAATTAGTAACTTTGATTTTGTTAACATTTCCATGCTTAACATGCTTTATATGCTAGTTACTGATGAGTACTTTAACCTCAGTGACTTGATCATGTTTGAATTAGGTTTTAAGTCATGAGAACTCAATAAGAGAGGTAAAAGTGTCTATTATGCTAGATTCTTTATGATGCTTGCTAACCATCTTATTGAGAACATTACAATTGAGAACCCAACAAACAAGCTGAATTGTTGGGTTCAAGAAAGGAGGATTATTGCAGATCTTAATAGAGCTAATCACCACAAAGAGGTTCCCCTCTTCTATTTTCCAGTCATGGAGGGCCCTCAGGTAAGTGAGGTAAGCACTACTGTCTCCACTCTTCCAACCTCACACATTTCTTTGCCTTCTAGTGTAGCTATGGAATCTATGTCAATGACCCAACATATGCCTACCCAAGCTACCAAACCAACAATCTCAAAACCCAAAACTAAGAAAGCCCCCTCTGGTTTCTTTCAAAGAAATCAGTTCCAAAATCTACTAAACACAAAGAGGGGAGTATGAAGGTGAGTGAGCCAGGTGAGGGACAAGGTGAAAATCAAAGAAACCTTAAGAATAAGGCTGGTGAGATGAGTGTACCCAAGCCTAGCCACACCACAGTTTCCCAATAAACTGTGGTTGTTAATAAGGAAATAAGCTCATTTCTAGTTTCATCCTCCCAAAGGATGTTACTGTAATAACCCCAAATTTTTTGAACTTTTAGTAACCCTTATGAATAGTGTTTTGCTGATTATGCTGAATAAGAAAATTTTCCATGCCACACTATGTAGGGGTTATTCTATTGTTATTCTGAGATCTTATTAGTACTTTATATGGCATATATGTGTATGTAAAGATCGTCAGAATCCAAATCCGAACACTTTGATTTTTCCCGAAAATCCACCAGATACCGAAAGAATTGAGTATAAGGGAACAGGATAAAAAGGATTTAAATTCAAGGATTATAAAAAAAGATCATAAAAGGAATATAATATATTGATAAAGGTTAAGGGAACCCAAGTAATAAGATCCCGAGTATGATCCCTCAAACGATAAACGAAAATGAAAGTTAAGCGAACCGTATAACAGATCAGCGGTCATTAGCCAAGTAATTAGGAGCTAATCAAAGAGGTTAGTGAGGATGATGTCATCAAACCAATAAGAAGAGGACAAGCATGGGAAGATAACATAAGAATGATGACCTAAGCATGACCAAAAAGGAAGGAAGGTTGGTTGATTAAGAACCACACAAAAATCACCATGGTTAAAAGGTAAATAATTAAAACAAAAGCCAAAAACAACCAACCAACAATTCATTTCACAAAAACACATCTTGACTTCATTTCAAGCAACAAAGCTCTCGGCTTTTCTTCTTTTTCAAAGAGGAAAATTTCAAAATCCAAGATCCAACCATTGTTAAATTGCAAGGTAATTATCCAAGGTTCCTTATGATTAGTTATGGATATCCTATAAGTTTAAGCTTCAAATTCCTTCACAATCTCTTCCAATAATTCAAGGAAGAAGATGGTGAATAGTAACTTTCAAAAAATAACTTTAGTTTTCTTGAATTTTTATGAAAGTTTAAGGTTATACAAGCAAGGATCAAGGTTCTTTAGGCATTCAAAGCTCTTGTGTTATGTTAAGAAGCTTCAAGAAGGTATAAACTCCAAACCCTAGCTTTAGTTTTGAGTATTTAGGAATGGTTATGATTGATATAGTATATGTGAAGCATGATGCTTGTTTGTTTAAAGTTTGGGTGAGTTTGTAGAGATTTTGATGGTTGAATCTTGGTTATTAGTTAATGAACCTTAATATGGTTAGTAGCTTTTGTTGTGATTGAATGAGTTGGTTAAAACATGAAGTAATGGACTGATGTGGTGAGGTTTGGAGGGATTTTGGGTTGTAATGTTGATTGTGGGTTGATTGTGGATTGATTTGGAGTTGTACAAATTTGGTAATCGCGTAAACATAGCCGTCGTAATGTCCGATTATCCTAGACTGTTTTTGTTCATAACATCAGGACCCGAGAACTGACTGTTAGGTTTTGACCATTTCCATGGTTAGATATTTCATGTTACGAGCTTCGTTTTTATATGTGGTTCGTTTGAATCTGATATACGGTTTAGGAGAAACAACCGTTTCAAGTAACGGCGTTTCGCGAACGAACCATTACCCCTCGTCTTACTTTGAAACATAGGTTAAGGACTTTAAATGACTAATTGGGGCATGAAACAATTATGTTAAGTGGATTAGGCAGTTGGTAAGGTACTCGCGAAAGAATCGCTTTAAAATTCTTAATGGTTAAATTATTAAAAATGGTGGAGCCGAGGGTACTCGAGCGACGTAAGTGAATCGTTAAGCGCAAAAGCAAACGTTAGGGTTCAATTGGTTAAAGTCTAGTTTTTTAAGCGGCCGGGGTTTAATTCCGATTTATGTTGTTGTTCATAGGTTATCGGACCCACCCTAAGCTTAAGTCTATCCGGGAGCACTCAGGCAAGTTTTCTACCCGTTATACTGTTATGGTGATGTATATATGTATATGCATTATCTTGAGATAGATGCATGTTGGTTAATTAGCAAATTTTGCGATATATTGAAGCATGCTAAGATGGTATATATATGCATGTCTGTTTCGTAATCTGGTTATCTATCTGTTGATTTCAATGCTTATAAGTTGCATAATACCTATGCTAGAGATAAGCAGTAGTTGCATATACCCTTAGGATAGGGGACCCAAAGGTGAACATTTTCTAAAATCGGGAGTCGATGTTCCCGAGTATATTATATATATATATTTATATATATATAGTGATATAGTTTCAAACTATTAATCGAATAAGGTTTATTCGATAGCTTTATTTTATTTAATGAATATTAGTTTGAATATTCATTCGAGGACTTATGACTCGGTTTATTTTATTTAATGAATATTAGTTTGAATATTCATTCGAGGACTTATGACTCAGTTTATTTTATTTAATGAATATTAGTTGAATATTCATTCGAGGACTTATGACTCGGTTTATTTTATTTAATGAATATTACTTGAATATTCATTCGAGGACTTATGACTCCGTTTATTTTATTTAATGAATATTATTTTGAATATTCATTTGAGGACTTATGACTCCGCTTATTTATTAAATAATATTCTTTATTTTATTAAAGAATAATGTTTCGATAATTAAACTTATTTTCGATTATTCAAATAAAGATAGTACTTTCGTATAAGTATATCTTTGGTTATTTAATATTCATTTCAAGTATGAGTTGTAAAACTTCTACTTCAAATTATTTATATAGAGATTATCCTTATGGGAATATTATTTAAATAACAATATTCAGATATTTTCTAATATATCGGGACTGATTTATTTCATTAAATCAGCATTACTCCAAACATTCTTAAAAATGTTTTCGAGTCTTCAAAATGATTTTTAAAAAGTTAGAGCGGATCCCAAAACTCATTTTTATATTTAAGATCTTCCTTTCGAAGGGGATTTAAATACTCGCTCAAAACTTGAGGGATCCGGCTCAGTGGTGTATTTTACATTCGCAACGAGGTTGCTGTTTTGATAAATGAATTGATTACTTACCCAATGTTCGGGAAGTAAGTCCATCTATTGAGTCGGCATAAGCAACATGGGCTCAGTGGGCGTCCATGAAAGTGTAAGTGGCTCAGTGGGAGTCCATCAAGTGCGTAAGTGGCTGAGTGGCAGTCCAGCATAAGGTCCTATTGCGGCCAGGGTGATGACCAGTGGGGAATTCGTCCATCTACTAGTAGAAAAGGTTACTTATTGGTATCTTTGCCTGATCAGCAAGATATCAGGTTTAAGCCAAGGTTTTCTCCTTTCCAAATTCATTGGATATTGCAACTCTGTTTATAATTTTCATAACAGAGGTTTTCAAAGAGTGTATGAAATGTATATATATAGGTGTGTATATATATTGGGACTTAATGAAGTACCTCGTAACTTCTTTATTTATAATGATATTCAAAGATTAAATCTATTCAAATCTTGTCTTGTAGTCTCATCAGTGTGATGAACTTTTGAAACTGATTATAACTTGAACGGTGGTAGTTCAAGTAGTATTTGGAAAAGATATAAGTATATTGGAGTATCTTGTAACTTCATCTTTTAAACTTATATCTGGTTAATGATTATCTTATGCATGACAAAGATTTTCACAAAAACGTTGAGACAAGGTTAGATACATGAGATCACCTTGCAACGATATTTTTATACAGTTATAAACTGGAACTCTGTGTATATTAGGCAGGGAAGAGGACTTCCAAGATTTTGAAAAGTATATAAGTATATATATTGAATATTTTGCGACTTGGTCGCATTAAGATATCAAACTTGGTTCATTTCTTCTTGACCAAGACTTTCATGAGTACTATGAGAATCCTCATATATTGTTAATTATTATACATATTATTTCGGTGGGCTTGTTGCTCACCCTTGCTTTCTTCTTTCATCACACCACAACAGATAGAAAAGATGAACAGGACCAAGCTCCCGATTCACAAGCGGTTAGGAAACGTTCCGTAGTTTCCTGTAGGCGTTGATGCCGTTATAGCCGAGGTAGGATCTACCAATAGGCTAGGCTTTCAACTTTTGATGTACCAGACTTATGTATATTTATGAATTGTAATAATGGCAAGGAAATGTAAATTTATTCAGAAACCCTTTTAAGGTGTAACGGTTTATAATTTTGGAATAAAATGACTTGTGTTATATTTGGTATTCATCTCTGAGACTATAACTTCTGGTGTGTGTGTGTATATTGTGGGGTCATAGTACTCAGTAGTTGGTTGACTGTTAAGATTAAGTATTGATAAGGGAAATGGAACTCGTGACAATCCGAATCCCCGACCCCGGATTTGGGGGTGTTACAGAAATGGTATCAGAGCCAAGCGTTATAAACTTCTGAGATGATGTGATGTTAAGATAATAAGTTCACTAAGATAATAAGAACTCTTGCCAAGTTCATAGTTGGACTACTTAAAGTTGCACTGACAGTTAAAACCCTTACGGGAACCCTTATAAATATCGTGATAGTAACATAGTTCGTTCTGGTATAGGGCAGCGGGGCACCGAACCCTGAGGTTCAGGAGCATCATCATAAGGATGTTTTATTACATGTTGGATATCCAATTGTGAATCCGATAGAGTACCCTAACAAGGGACCAAATGAGATTCATATTGAGAATGTTGCGGTTGAGGATGTTATCCCAGAAAGGATAGTTGCTGGGGAGGATCTCATGGAGGATCCTGACGAGAATGAAGAGAGGACCGCTGAGGAGTTGATGACCGTAGTCAGGGCGACTATCAGAGCAAGAATGGCTGTGAGTGTGGCACTAGAGGATGAAGAGTTACCAAGGGCCCAAAGGTTAATGAGGGCAGAAGGAGTGGGGCCTTCCACGACACCAATTATACAGTATCAGACCCTCTTCCAGAGGTTCCTGAAGACATCCATGAGGTTCCACCAATTCCTGTTCCCTCCCCTGTACAGAGCCCAACACCTACTGAGGAAATGCCACCTTTATCTCCTGCACCATTGTCACCTGATACCGTGCTTGGTTATCCATTTGGATCCCCTGGGCCTGCACCACCTGCACCCCATGGACTGCTAGATGCTACCACTCAGGCTTCTCTTATCGCCGATTATTATATGACTTTGGGTGGCCTGTCTGAGGCCCGTAATGTTAGAAGTGATCTGTTGGACCGACTTACTGCACCAAGAATTGAGGGCGGGGTACTTCCGGCAGGACTAGCTTATAGCATGGAAAGGATTGAGGCTACCACCCGAATTACAGCTAGAGGCCATCTTGAGGGTCAGGTTGATCCAGCTCTACTTGCAACTATCTTAGACCTCATCACCTCTATGATGGAGCAGGTTAGGGATGTCGTGCGTGCCCGTATTTCTTGATCCATGGTAGTGTGCAGAGCCGTAGTGATCAGACAAGGGTTTCATGTAGCACCACTTTTGGAGGATTAGCCTAAGTTATGAATGATTAGTTTTAATGACTAGATGATTATCTATGGTAGTACTTTTGGGATAGAAGTGATCAGATCAAATGATGTAATTTTATTTCATTTGTTCAGTTGTTGTACCCTCGAACAAATTGTTATGTATATATTCGTTAATTTCAGTTCAGATCAGTTTGTTTGTGATAAGTTCATATTGTTAATTGCACTATTAACACTTAAGAGAGTGTCATGAAGTTTATAGAACTTGAGAATTCATAATTTGCAATCATGCAAGGACTGAACGAGGGAAAGACCTAAGCAAAGTAAGTAAGACAAATATCCAGAGATTCTCAAAATTTTTCACGCATTATGCCCCCACGAGGAATAAGATTAGGGGCAAACCTTGAATGTGATAATCAGGGAGGTCGCAATTAAGATATAAGGAACCCAGAACATAATGAAGTGGAAAACAAGGATTTTAACGTATAAGATAACTCCAAGTATGGGAGAAGGTTGAAACGTTTCATACTGAGAAAACAAAAGTCGAACAAGATAGGGAGAACCAGGATGGTACTCCTATTGGGCAATTCATGGACCTGTCTAAACAGAACTTATACTTTTATTCCCAACCACCACCTTGAGGAAGCAATGCGGTGAGAAATTCTTTCAGGACCTTTAAGTCTCTAAGCTCTCAGAGTTCCAAGGAACAAGCTGACCTAGCCGAGGCAAGAGCCTGGCTAAAGGAAATAGAGAAATGATTTTATATTCTAAATGATTGATGAAGCGCAAAAGACTGTTTTTGTCACTAACCATCCTAAGAGAGAGGCCACCCGCTGGTGAAAGACCAAGAAAGGCACGGAGCCAGAAGATATAATAAACTGATTAAAGTTCAGACAATTATTTTCGGGAAAGTACTTCCCAAGGCTATGGAGGTAGTGTAAAAGATTTAGAGCCCAAACAAAAGCGGACGAGTATGATGAATTAAGAATCTAAGTTGTAAAAGTTGTAAAGATTCGTTCTGAGGACAAGAATCCCAGAACGACGTGATGTTTGAAGTAAATAATTAGTGGGTTCATGAAATGATTGTAAAAGAAAGGAAAATAAAAAGAAACTGAAGTGGAAAGGAATATAAGGCGATAGAGTTTGAGGAATGATAAGGGAGTTGGGTGTGAGGAAACCCTAAAGAATCATAGTAATAGAAATAGAAAAGTATGTGATCGTCAGGATGAGGATGATTCACTATGAGTTAAAGTTGGTGGTTGAAGGCATAAGAGATGTACATATTTACCCCCTTTAAGTTGGGAGAATTTGAGGAAACCTTGAGATAGTTCGAAGGATAAATAATGAGACGCGGATAGACTGAAGAGACAAGGAAGTAAGAAATTAGGAAAATTGGATAAAGAAAGTGACCTTCAAGAATGTGAAGTGTAAGACCGGTGGCTTGATACCCAGGAAGGGAGACGCCAGGTATGAGAGATATCCCAACATTGAGATGACTGTTGAGATAAACAACAAAAGTAAATACGGAATTATTAAGAAGAAGTTCACGTTGAACACGACCAATATTTTCCAGAACATCCTTGTTATCATTACCAAATCAAGCAAGAAAAGTAGATAACCGTAGTTATCTTTTGGAGGCCATATTGATTGACCTCATTTTGAATACATATGATATTGTGAAATTAGGCATATACTATCGAGGTGGGAAGGATTGAATAAGACACCCTTATCAGGGATATATGACTTGATTTATCCATGGAAGGATGCATGTACCTTTTTAAAGGTGGAATTAAAGATAGAACATCAATAACTTAAAATGAATCCTAGGGGAATGCATAAAGGTTGGCATTTCACCCTTAATAGGGATAGTATGAGTTTTGACAGTATGAGTTGGAAAGGATTAAGGTAATAACAACCTTTAAGTATCAGTGGAGAAATTTTTCAGAGACATATAGACAATGGTTCTATTATTAGTAAAGGGTATTTTGATATGCCCTGTATCTAGGGAATACAGGAGGAACGATTCAAGGATAACCTTAGATATTTTACAAGGAGAAAGGTAATATTCAAAATTCTCAAGAATAGAAATTTTGATAAAGGAAATATGACGTAATAAAAATAATGCCAAGTGGGGCACATGTTAAACCATGAGAAAGTATAGATTGAACCCAACGAAGGTCAAGAATGGTGAAAACAAGAAGGACCCAAGATAAGAGACGTCCTAAGTACGATCGAGAGTCAGTCGTGACAATGATTAACCTCTAAAGACTGAGGAAATAACTTATGGAAAAATGGTGGTATTTTTTTACTCATCAGATTTTAAGGGAAACACCTTCACACAAGTAGTGATTGGAAATGCGGTAGAAAATTTAGTTGGAGATCGTTCAAACGACATTGATTGTAAGGAAATTTTACTATCAGGAAAGGCCAAAGAGGTGGCCGACACCTTAAAGGTAAGAGGATAATTATAGACGCTTGTGCCAAAGGAATACAGTGATGATGGTTAAAGCTGTGAAGGTTGTATTATGGTTTGGAAGATTGACATTCCTTCTGATGACTGTGCAATACCCAACCGTAATAGTAGTTGGTAAAGGTTTAATTCGTGTAATCGCCATGAGCGGGCTATCTATCTTAGAAGGTCCTATCTTGAGAATAATCCAGGACCATGTGTCAAAAAGGACTAAACGAACCTTTGAGTTAAGTCTTTTATTGAAGGCATATGATTAAGAATGGTATTAACCTGCTATCGTTGCTTTGATTGAAACTCTTCTACAATTTTATCTGCTTGATGTCATGAAAATACGTCAGGATCTGGAGTGTTCTTCATGAATTATGAATGGGGATTATGCTAACTCCTTAGAAGAATTCGATACGACAGGTATGGACTCCGTATGGTTAGCTATTAAGATTTCAAGTAAAATGAATGACTACCGTAGGTCCGTGGTGGACTATAGTAATGCATCAATGATTCTTTGAATAATGAGCCGATTACAACTGCGAGAGTTGTATGGTAATGAATGTTGAGATTGAGTACCACTAATCGGGTTGTGGTGACGTATAAGTTATCTTTGATAGAAAAACTAGGTCGATTATTTACCTATTGATTATTTATTCCTTCTTATCAATAGAGAGTCATATTACTATACGAGGAAGGTTGCAGTGCAAGCATAGAATTCTAGTAACGATGATGTCTAGAATGAGATCCCAGATTCGATTTTCGATATCGAGGGAGTTTTAAAGGTGAATGTGTATAAGATCGAGAAAGAGCATGGGTCCATAGAATGATGGACGGAATAGCGAAAATATTTAGGCATATGAAATACAATGCTATAATACTTGATGTTGATATAAATACATATATGTTTTGTTCTCCTATGATAAACCTCTATAGTTCAGAGGTAGATTTCAAGCCAGATATTTTGTGGCAGTATATATTTTAATATATATACAATTCTCTTCACTTCGTTCTTTTCTCTCCTTTTCATTTCATGTAAGCAGAGAAGAACAACCCTTCCAGAAGGGGAGGTATTGCCGAATGACTATCTATCTGTGTGATAGAAACCTAGTAGGATACCATCTATTGTTTAATTGCTTGTCAAGTACTAAAGGCTGGCCACCTTCTGTACTAACTATGCAATTAAACAACTGTTCATGATCATAGTGATCTCTCAACAAATTCCTTTACTTCTATATGATGGATCAAGCTTTCGAAGATAGAAGCAGCTAGAAAGGAGTAGTATCAGTGCGGTGGTATTCTGATTCTAACACGTTCGTGATACTAAGGTTGACGCATTTATTAAAAGGTTATAAAACTCTAGCGAGTAAAGGTAAATCTAGAATAGTATTTTGTACGGAAGATAGTAACGATTATGAACGGGAAAAAAAGTGGGTATTGAGAAGCAAAAGCTATAATGCTAGAAGCTATGATGAGAGTCTGTGCAATAGACTTGAAAGAATTTGGAATGATCACTTAACGCGGATTAAGTTATCTCACGATAATCGATCGTATGTCAGTATCAAGGTATCGCCTTATGAGATCCTTGAGGGAAGACAATGTCGATCTCCCTTATGTTAGGATGAAGATTGCAGAGCGCAAGATGCTCGGACCAGTAGTGGTCCAAAGGACCAAGGATATAATAGATCTAATCAGAGGACGGCTGGTAGTAGCCTGAGATGGACATAAGAAGTATGTTGATTCGACACAAAAAGACAAGGAATAGGAAATAGGGGACCTAGTAATGTTAAAGGTATCCCTTGGAGATGATGGATGAGGTTCGGAAATAAAGGAAAGCTAAACCCACGAATTGTTGGACCCTTTAAGGTATTAAGACGTATTGGGAAGTTAGTATATGAGCTAGCCCTACCCCCGAACATGTAGCAAGTTCATAACGTGTTCCACATATCAATATTAAGGAAGTATAATTCGGATGCCAGACAAATAGGGGCATATGAGCGCATAGACATGCAACCCGACGTAACCTATATGGAGCAACCGGGAAGGGTTATAGATTGAAAAGGAACACGTGCTTAGGAGAAGGGCTATCAAACTAGTCAAAGTTTGATGGTAGAACCACAATGTGGGAAGATTGACTTGAGAGTTAGAAAGTGCAATGCTAAGAAAGTATCCCTATTCATTTTTTCCTGATTCCGGGACGGAATCCTTTTAAGGAGGGGAGACTGTAATAACCCCAAATTTTTTGAACTTTTAGTAACCTTTATGAATAGTGTTTTGCTGATTATGCTGAATAAGAAAATTTTCCATGCCACACTATGTAGGGGTTCTTCTATTGTTATTCTGAGATCTTATTAGTACTTTATATGGGATATAAGTGTATGTAAAGATCCTCAGAATCCAAATTCGAACACTTTGATTTTTCCCGAAAATCCACCAGATACCGAAAGAATTGAGTATAAGGGAACATGATAAAAAGGATTTAAATTCAAGGATTATAAGAAAGGATCATAAAAGGAATATAATGTATTGATAAAGGTTAAGGGAACCCAAGTAATAAGATCCCAGGTATGATCCCTCAAACGATAAACGAAAACGAAAGTTAAGCGAACCGTATAACAGATCAGCGGTCATTAGCCAAGTAATTAGGAGCTAATCAAAGAGGTTAGTGAGGATGCTGTCATCAAACCAATAAGAAGAGGACAAGCATGGGAAGATGACATAAGAATGATGACCTAAGCATGACCAAAAAGGAAGGAAGGTTGGTTGATTAAGAACCACACAAAAATCACCATGGTTAAAAGGTAAATAATTAAAACAAAAGCCAAAAACAACCAACCAACAATTCATTTCATAAAAACACATCTTGACTTCATTTCAAGCAACAAAGCTCTCGGCTTTTCTTCTTTTTCAAAGAGGAAAATTTCAAGCAAGGTAATTATCCAAGGTTCCTTATGATTAGTTATGGATATCCTATAAGTTTAAGCTTCAAATTCCTTCACAATCTCTTCCAATAATTCAAGGAAGAAGATGGTGAATAGTAACTTTCAAAAAATAACTTTAGTTTTCTTAAATTTTTATGAAAGTTTAAGGTTATACAAGCAAGGATCAAGGTTCTTTAGGCATTCAAAGCTCTTGTGTTGTGTTAAGAAGCTTGAAGAAGGTATAAACTCCAAACCCTAGCTTTAGTTTTGAGTATTTAGGAATGGTTATGATTGATATAGTATATGTGAAGCATGATGCTTGTTTGGTTAAAGTTTGGTTGAGTTTGTAGAGATTTTGATGGTTGAATCTTGGTTATTAGTTAATGAACCTTAATATGGTTAGTAGCTTTTATTGTGATTGAATGAGTTGGTTAAAGCATGAAGTAATGGACTGATGTGGTGAGGTTTGGAGGGATTTTGGGTTGTAATGTTGATTGTGGGTTGATTGTGGATTGATTTGGAGTTGTACAAATTTGGTAATCGCGTAAACATAGTCGTCGTAATGTCCGATTATCCTAGACTGTTTTTGTTCATAACATCAGGACCCGAAAACTCACTGTTAGGTTTTGACCATTGCCATGATTAGATAGTTCATGTTACGAGCTTCGTTTTGATATGCGGTTCATTTGAATCCGATGTACGGTTTAGGAGAAACGACCGTTTTAAGTAACGGCATTTCGCGAACGAACCATTACCCCTCGTCTTACTTTGAAACATAGGTTAAGGACTTTAAATGACTAATTGGGGTATGAAACAATTATGTTAAGTGGATTAGGCAGTTGGTAAGGTACTCGCGAAAGAATCGCTTTAAAATTCTTAATGGTTAAATTATTAAAAATGGTGGAGCCGAGGGTACTCGAGCGACGTAAGTGAATCATTAAGCGCAAAAGCAAACGTTAGGGTTCAATTGGTTAAAGTCTAGTTTCTTAAGCGACCGGGGTTTAATTCCGACTTATGTTGTTGTTCATAGGTTATCGGACCCACCCTAAGCTTAAGTCTATCCGGGAGCACTCAGGCAAGTTTTCTACCCGTTATACTGTTATGGTGATGTATATATGTATATGCATTATCTTGAGATAGATGCATGTTGGTTAATTAGCAAATTTTGCGATATATTGAAGCATGCTGAGATGGTATATATATGCATGTCTGTTTCGTAATCTGGTTATCTATCTGTTGATTTCAATGCTTATAAGTTGCATAGTACCTATGCTAGAGATAAGCAGTAGTTGCGTATACCCTTAGGATTGGGGACCCAAAGGTGAACATTTTCTAAAACCGGGAGTCGATGTTCCCGAGTATATTATATATATATATATATTTATATATATATATATTGATATAGTTTCAAACTATTAATCGAATAAGGTTTATTCGATAGCTTTATTTTATTTAATAAATATTAGTTTGAATATTCATTCGAGGACTTATGACTTGGTTTATTTTATTTAATGAATATTAGTTTGAATATTCATTTGAGGACTTATGACTCGGTTTATTTTATTTAATGAATATTAGTTGAATATTCATTCGAGGGCTTATGACTCCGTTTATTTTATTTAATGAATATTATTTTGAATATTCATTTGAGGACTTATGACTCCGCTTATTTATTAAATAATATTCTTTATTTTATTAAAGAATAATGTTTCGATAATCAAACTTATTTTCGATTATTCAAATAAAGATAGTACTTTCGTATAAGTATATCTTTGGTTATTTAATATTCATTTCAAGTATGATTTGTAAAACTTCTACTTCAAATTATTTATATAGAGATTATCCTTATGGGAATATTATTTAAATAATAATATTCATATATTTTCTAATATATCGAGACTGATTTATTTCATTAAATCAGCATTACTCCAAACATTCTTAAAAATATTTTCGAGTCTTCAAAATGATTTTTAAAAAGTTAGAGCGGATCCCAAAACTCATTTTTATATTTAAGATCTTCCTTTCAAAGGGGATTTAAATACT
Organism: Apium graveolens; assembly: GCF_009905375.1. Taxonomy (NCBI): domain Eukaryota; kingdom Viridiplantae; phylum Streptophyta; class Magnoliopsida; order Apiales; family Apiaceae; genus Apium; species Apium graveolens. The sequence goes on from NC_133651.1 coordinate 134,326,612, forward strand.
TGCTCAAAACTTGAGGGATCCGGCTCAGTGGTGTATTTTACATTCGCAACGAGGTTGCTGTTTTGATAAATGAATTGATTACTTACCCAACGTTCGGGAAGTAAGTCCATCTATTGAGTCGGCATAAGCAACATGGGCTCAGTGGGCGACCATAAAAGTGTAAGTGGCTCAGTGGGAGTCCATTAAGTGCGTAAGTGGCTGAGTGACAGTCCAGTATAAGGTCCTATTGCGGCCAGAGTTATGACCAGTGGGGAATTCGTCCATCTACTAGAAGAAAAGGTTACTTACTGGTATCTTTGCCTGATCAGCAAGATATCAGGTTTATGCCAAGGTTTTCTCCTTTCCAAATTCATTGGATATTGCAACTCTGTTTATAATTTTCATAACAGAGGTTTTCAAGGAGTGTATGAAATGTATATATATAGGTGTATATATATATCGGGACTTAATGAAGTACCTCGTAACTTCTTTATTTATAATGATATTCAAAGATTGAATCTATTCAAATCTTGTCTTGTAGTCTCATCAGTGTGATGAACTTTTGAAACTGATTATAACTTGAACGGTGGTAGTTCAAGTAGTATTTGGAAAAGATATAAGTATATTGGAGTATCTTGTAACTTCATCTTTTAAACTTATATCTGGTTAATGATTATCTTATGCATGACAAAGATTTTCACAAAAACGTTGAGACAAGGTTAGATATATGAGATCACCTTGCAACGATATTTTTATACAGTTATAAATTGGAACTCTCTGTATATTAGGCAGGGAAGAGGACTTCCAAGATTTTGAAAAGTATATAAGTATATATACTGAATATTTTGCGACTTGGTCGCATTAAGATATAAAACTTGGTTCATTTCTTCTTGACCAAGACTTTCATGAGTACTATGAGAATGCTCATATATTGTTAATTATTATACATATTATTTCGGTGGGCTTGTTGCTCACCCTTGCTTTCTTCTTTCATCACACAACAACAGATAAAAAAGATGAACAGGACCAAGCTCCCGATTCGTAAGCGGTTAGGAAACGTTCCGCAGTTTGCTGTAGGCATTGATGCCGTTATAGCCGAGGTAGGATCTACCAATAGGCTAGGCTTTCAACTTTTGATGTACCAGACTTATGTATATTTATGAATTGTAATAATGGAAAGGAAATGTAAATTTATTCAGAAACCCTTTTAAAGTGTAACGGTTTATAATTGTGGAATGAAATGACTTGTGTTATATTTGGTATTCATCTCTGAGACTATAACTTGTGGTGTGTGTGTGTATATTGTGGGGTCACAGTACTCAGTAGTTGGTTGACTGTTAAGATTAAGTATTGATAAGGGAAATGGAACTCATGACAACCCGAATCCCCAGCCCCGGATTTGGGGGTGTTATAGTTACTATTGAAACAAGCTCTGAACCAGAAGCACATGCCAAGAGGGTTAGGGACACAAGTTCACCACAGACTTATGCTAGAAAGAAAAGATCAAAAACCCTTGGGGATGCACAGGGAACACACACAGTGCAAATTGGTGCTAAAGACCCAGTCACTACACCATCTCAAAGTAAGATTGATGTGGCTCCAATAAATGTGGAGTCATGGCCAAAATCATTAATAATTGAAGCATCTGAAATACCAAATTCACCCACACACTCACTGGATGTTGACATGATCAATACATCACTTCCAAATTCTCCATCTTTAACTCTATTGGAGAATCCAAAAATCCAAGCAAGTGCGCATTATCTTTTAGATGATTTGTTGGCTCACTTGCCAATTTTTTCTGAGTCTATTGAGACATCTGTGCCCAAATTTTCATCAATCTGCACAGAGTCTACAATAGTCTCCACTCCAAACTCATTCATTTCTTCTATCCCAGTGGATATCATTCATCCATCGAGTAGTGATTGTATCCCGACGGATGTGCCTAACAGCAGTCATCTGTCGGCTAGCCAAACTACTACCCCGATGGATATTCCTCATCCGTCGGGAGTCTCTGCACAACTTCAAATTTCTTCAATTATCACAAGTGCAAAGGACTTACTAGTAGTACAATCACTCTTAGGACTAAGGGAAAGTAGTGAACTGAGTGAGAGGCTGGATTGCTCCCAGGAAAAAGGAGAGAATATGAGTGAACAAATGCAGACCATTTCTTCATGTCTGGAAAAAGTGAGTGAGAGGAGTCCCACCTTAGATGGTGAAGGTGAGGGTGTGAGGGTGGGTAGCCAATGGGAGCCCTTGATGTAAAAAGAGAGAGATATTGAGAGAAATGCAGGTACAGGAGTGATAAGTGTGATGATTGAGAATTTTGTGACGTAATTAACTCAATAAAGTATGTGATATGTGATGTGATTATAATTATGTGACTAAGTGATGATTAATTGTCTTATCTGTATATTAGAGTTTAGGAGCGTGGATAAAAACGTTCCAATTTAAAGAGTCAGCTTAAAAATTAAGCTGTGGTGTCGGGCCGTCAGGTAGAACGGAACCCGTCCTAATAAAGAGTTAAAGAATATAAAATGTGAATTATGTGTGATTGAATGAAATTTAATGTTTAAATAAATTATTTCGTCCTAAGTGACGTGCGTAATCGAAATGCTGAGCGTCGGGCCGTCAGGCTGAACGTGACCCGGTACGCATAAAAGAGGATAAAGATTAAAGAGGGATAGATTCTATGATCAGACTTGAGTCGTTATGTGATTATATATGTGAGATTGTTGTCTGTGAGCATGGCTATGTGATCTGTGATAGTTTTTGTGAATTTTAAAGGAATTACATGATTTAAATAAAGGTTTATTTAACCTTCGTGCATTTATATAAAATCATTCGAGTAAGATAAAAACATGGGATTTGTTCTGTCATCTTCGTAGTGGTCCTAGAGACTTTTTAAAAATGATAAGTGAATTTGATTGTTGATCTTTGCATTTTTAAATTGATTTTATGTGAAAAATGTTATTATTAAGGCAAGATTGCGAAATTCATATAAAATCAACCGTCCGCTCAAAATCTTATTATGAGTAAAGGTTAAAAAGCTAATTTCGAGGCCTACGTATTAAAAATATCATTTTCAATGATTCTCGACTTCCCGAGAGAGATATATTTTATATTTAATCCTTGTTTCATTTTAGTAAAAAGAAGGGACAAATAAGAATGAAAAGGGAATTCGTAGATTACGAATTTGCCCTTGTTTCTAAGTGGTATATAAACCCACTTTCCTTTCTTTTTCTTTCTTTTGTGCACTCACTTTCCCTTCTCTCTTTTCTCTCTTTCTCTCCCAAACCCCCTCACTCTCTCTCTCTCTCGACTTTCTTCAATCTGTCTCGATATACCTCTCTTTTCCTTGATTAATCTCACCAATCATCCCTAAATCTTCTTCATAAACACCTATATGTAGGTAGAAGAGTGTGCATGTGTGTATACCCACTTGCATGTAGATGTGTATGTGTTGTGTGTGCTCGATGTATGTGTGTTCACCCGAGAACCACTTGGTTCTTGTTGTCGTTATTGATATCATCTTGTTTAAGCATGATTCCTTGTAAATGAATGATAGAGAAGAAGTGCATGTTGGTTATTTTGAGTAATTGATGGAAAATGGGGGTTTCGTGGTTGGACACCCTCGAATGAGGGCATCACCATGAAGCCACCGCCACCGGTGATGAACTCCGGTGAACCGGTGGTGAGTTATGATGTGTAAACTGATCTCTAGACTATATATACTCGAATTTTACTGTTTGCATGTGGTATTTTCTATAAAGCCGAATGGGTTTTTGTTTTTAAAAGAGATCAAGTATATTTTTGATAATGAAATTGATGGTGGATAGTTGTTGATAGAAAGTATATAATAATTACAATTGATTTGTGATTTATAAACTTGAGATGATGCATGCATGTTGTGATTTAGGTGAAATTTGAATTCTTGGATTTGTGTTAAGAAATTTAGTTGGTTTAATCGATGAAAATGAGTGTTTGATATAATGAAGAGATGAATTTGAATTGCATGTGAGCATGTATGTATGTTTTGGTTCGAATAATTGTTGATAAATGTCACACCCCCAACTTAAACAGCAAAATAAATATAGCTACTACATCATTTTAATGAAGAATACACAACCAAATCCAAGATCTTACAGTTTAGGGTTTGGAACAGCCCAACACTACCAACTATTACATCTGATTACAAATACCGAGTCCTCACACAACTATTATTATTTATTCTACCTGAACTCGAACATAAGCATCAGCATCACAGGTCTTACGGGCAGTCTGCTTGAATCAAACCATAGCTGCTAGCTGTAATATCAGGGTAAAGCAAGGAGTGAGCCGAATGCTCAACAAGTGCTAACAGTATGACACAAAATATAAATTCAGATATACTTTTAAGAATGACAATGGAAAGACATAACTAATGATAACGAGAGATAAAACTATGTGAGATGACATCATTTTGCTTGCATCAAAACAATTTTAAAATCATGTCTTAATCAAAATCATTTTATGACGCTACGGATTACAGCCGGTGATCAGCCGCGAAGTAATCCCGAACCTCGCTGGGTTCTAAAACATTAACGGGAATCCCTAGGAAACTTTTAAGCCTAATATAAGTGTAGAAAGGACTCGCGTCTCAGTCCAGATCCACTATTCAAGAAAATATTTATCCCCCTTTGGGACTGAAAACCCACATTTTATTTATTTCAAAAGCTGATGCCGAATTGTAACAAAATCTCTTTTAACAGTAAATATTTTTATTAAGGGATTATAGATCAATTCGAAACATGGGAAATATGGTACTAAATCTAAGGGCCATGATTCACAAAACTTTACTCTATTAGGATAACCGAAAGGTTTTCATATGTCAGAACTTGGACAGGAAAATATGGTGAGACTAATGGATAATATGAAGGGGTAATGCCAAACTGGGCTCAAAGCAATGGTTTCTCGTCAAGGTACAGGTGTTGGATCATTAAAAAGATAAGCTTCACGAATACTATGGGTGTTAAGGTAATGAACTCTAGCTCAGGATGAATATATATATCAGAATTGTCAAGCTTTAGGATAGGAAATAGGGTATCAATCAATGAGGAATCATGTTGGTAAGTTTCTGACTATCAGAGTTCAAGGTAAGGTTCTATAGGGGTTCAAGTATCAGGATGAGATATCAATACTTGGGAATCATCAGCATGTTAATCAAGAGGATCAATCAAGTAATATAACAACTCTTTATTTTATCATGGCATTTAACTATCATGAAAAGACTTTTGAACTACTTGCAATACATACTCGAGGGTTCATGGGATTTCTATATAATTCAAAGATAAGCGAGAGATACGCTTGATTTAATCATATCAAAATGACTCAGGATAATTGCATCGATAAATATGAACTGTTTATAGTAAATACGAAGGTCAAGTTGAATCACTTGCCTTGAGATAGGCTGGTCTGGTCTGACTGGTAGGAGCAACTGGAGCTTCACTCGACTTTTATGGCAAGTTTTCCCTCGTCTCGAGATCCTACATAAATAATAATCCTCATTATAATATATTCTCACTAACTTAACCTATTTACAACTTGAAATTAAACACGGATGGCACTTAGGCCTATACACACTTAATTTATATTCACTTTTAAATTACAATTGCACACATATAGCCACATATTCACATATCATATATTAACACCAAATAACACCATATATACCATAATGCAACACTAGGCTTGGATGATCTCGACTCACCACTTAAGTCACTTGGTCGCTAAACTAGACAAAGTCTTCAAATTTTGGCTCCCTAACTCGATGTGCCTTTTCTAAATTATCCAAAACCTATTGACCCTCACCTGTGCCTTTTGCTCTACTGACCTTATACCATCTTGCAACTATGGTGGTCGACCTAATACTTACTCCTAAGTATTCTAAAACTAGGTGATAAGTGAAAGTGCTCACTGGTGCAAATTTCAGAATGACAACTATAGTTTCTTGAGTGCATTATGCACTCTTAAACTACAAGTTTTACTTCAAAACTTTTACACAAGACTCTCCTGACCTAAGGGCATCTCACAAGCTTGATGTGGCTCAAGGGCCTGGCTTGGGCCTTCTTGGGCCTAAGCTAAAAGTCCAAGGTTCCCCTGTTTTTCTGGGCAGAAAATGCCCTGACTTGAATTAACTTGTGACACATGGTTCTAACTCATATCCTATGAACTATGGTTGGAAAAACTTCTCTGACACTCCCTCTAACTAAGGCCCAATTGGGCCTAATGAGGGCCTACCCATGACATGGTCAAATCTTCCTATTTCTAAGTTGCAACAAAACTGTCCCCTGCTGGACAGATTTTGTTATTCTACTTGTGCACCTAACCAAATGACATGCAAACCTCCAACCAACTCCTAAAACCTTTTATATACTCCCAATACTAACTTCTGGTGACTTGGGCCTCAAAGTGCACACCAATGATATGGTCAAAACTCACTCTAAACCTCAGGGTACTAAACTGATTTTCTGCAGAAACTATAACTCTTATTTTTCCAAGGTTTTGACTTGACAAACTCAATAACAACAACTCAATACTTAAACCAAGACTTATACATGGTAATATACTGAACTAACTCCCTTATTCTCAAAATAACCATGGGTGAGATCATCCTTACCTAAGGTACAATTATGGCAAAACAAGAGACTACACTTCACAAATCACAAATCTTCATGCTTTTGAAACAACAAGATATATATTTTTATAAAAGATAACCACGAATTATTACCATGCAACAAGAAGCATAAATCAATATTAACACATTATTCCTACTGAAATTAAGGCTCACTAATAAAATCTTTCCAAATGATCAAAATCTTACCACATTCGAAGAGAAATCCTCATGCATGCATGCCTTCGGGTTTTTCAAACCAAAACAACACATTTTCTACATATATTTCATCTTAAAATTGACATGCAAGCCTAGCATAAGGTATACCTAGATGATCACTTAGCATGCAAGGAGTTTTATCAAATTATCACCACAAAATTCAAGTCATTATCACATAAACATGCAAAAATTGATCAAAACAACAAGAATGATTTCAAGGACCATTCATTCGGCTTCCATATGGTCATGGCCGAATGAAATGGATGGAAATGGCCATTAAATCATCAAGAGTTTCCTTCTCATGACTTGGCACTTATCCATTCATTGTAGTCCTCTCAAAAACAACCTTAAATCCATAAGAATCAAGATTGTATTTTGAGTTTCACTAAAACCTTTACATGCAACCCTTAAACTTAAACTTTCTACTCAAAACTCTTTGAAATATGAATGATCATGGTATGGGAGATAAAATTTACTTGTATAAAGAGTAGAAGCTTGGTGAAGAAATGAAGAAAAATGGGGAGGGGGTTGGTTCTCGGCTAAACCCGAGAGTGAGAGAGGGAGGGCCGAGAGTGAGGGAGAAGGGGAGGGAGGAGAGAGTGAGGTGTGGGTGATAAGTGAAAATGATCATGTCTTTGCTTGTTTTTATGGTATTTGATTTGACAAAATGTGAGTGGAAGGGAGAATTGACAAGTCTATCCCTCCACTTATACTTGGTGCATTTTGCATGCAAGGGTAAAGAAGGAAATTGGCTAGAGAAATAAGAGTTAGTGGTGTTGGAATTGTCCTCTTTGTCCTTGAAAAGAATGAGAGGGTGGTTTGCATGCAAGGGCTTTCTTGTAATTTGCTAAATATGACAACTAGAATTTATAATGATTTATTTTTATAAAATAAAATACAAGTTCAAAAATTATAAAATTTATACCATAAAATAACTTGGATTTTTAGAGACTTTATAAAATCATTTTCAAAATTTGTGAACAAAATACCTTTTAAAAGAAATTTTTTTCAAAGCTTAGAATATTCCTTATAAATCAAAAATAAAGAAATTAAATAAACTCTTGCTTTGAAAAATCATATACTACACAAATCAAATTTATAATGCAGAAATTTTCACTCACACTTAGCGTACAATCATTGAATATATTTTCATTTGACTTTAATATTATACCCAATCCACAAATAATATTACATAAAATGCCGGTCGTAACATCCTCTCCCCCTTAAGGGATTCTGTCCCCAGAATCTAAGAGAAAAGATGAGGATACCGGGAACGCATATCAGACTCTAACTCCCAAGTCGACTCTTCGACCTTAGGGTTCCTCCAAAGTACTTTTACTAACTTTACTGACTTATTTCTAAGACTCTTTACTTGCCAGTCGAGTATTTTAACTGGTTGCTCCACAAATGACAGGTCTGCCTGAATTTCTACAGGTTCATATTCTATCACATGGCTAGCGTCAGGATTGTACTTCTTAAGCAACGACACATGGAACACATTATGCACATGCTGATACTGAGGTGGTAAGGCCAACTCATAGGCCACCTTTCCCACTTGACTCAAAATCTCAAAAGGACCTATGCATCTAGGTGCTAACTTCCCTTTCTTGCCAAATCTCATCAACCCTTTTCTAGGTGACACCTTCAGCAACACAGCTTCGCCAATTTGGAATTGAACGTCCTTACGTGCTGGATCCGCATACTTCCTCTGTCTATCTTGAGCAGCAAGCAACCTTTTCTGAATTAACTTGACCGAGTCATGCAACTATTGTACCAAATCCGAGCCGAGAATTCTTCCTTCTCCTACTTCATCCCAACTTGTTGGTGATCTACATTTTCGCCCGTACAAAGCTTCGTATGGTGGCATGCCGATACTGGAATGATAGCTGTTGTTGTAAGAGAATTCAATCAACGGCAAATGGTCATCCCAACTTCCTGCAAAATTGATTGCACAACTGCACAACATGTCTTCAATTGTTTGAATCGTCATTTCACTCTGGCCATCAGTCTGCGGGTGGTACGCCGTGCTCATATTCAACTTTGTGCCAAGACATTCCTGAAATTGCTTCTAGAATCTCGAGTTAAATCGGGGATCTCTGTCTGAAACTATTGATACGGGTACTCCATGCCTTAGTACGATTTCGCGCACATACAGATGAACCAACTTGTCCAGTGATGACTTCTCATTTATTGGAAGGAAATACGCCGACTTCGTAAGACGATCAATTATAACCCATATTGCGTCATGCCCGGATTTCGTTCGCGGTAGTCCTACTATAAAGTCCATAGCGATATTTTCCCATTTCCATTCTGGAATCTTCAGGGACTGAATTAATCCGCTTGGTCGTTGATGTTCTGCCTTTACTTTCTGACAAGTATAGCACTTCGCAACCCATTCTGCCACGTCTCGCTTCATATTTGGCCACCAAAAGTTCTTCTTTAAGTCTCGATACATCTTGGTGCTTCCCGGGTGGATTGAAAATTTCGAATTGTGGGCTTCATGGAGGATCTCATTCTTTAATTCAGGTACATGGGGAATCCATATTCTGGATGAAAACCTTAGTATCCCTTGCTCATCCCTTTGAGTATTAATCTTCTCTCCAGATAACTGATTCTTCTCTTTTTCCATTACTTCCTCTTGACACTTCTTTATCTTTTCCACTAGTGTTGGGTGAAAGGTCATTGCACGACAAACTTCCTCGACTTTTCCATAAGCACAAAGTTCCAATTCCAATCTTTCGATTTCTTCAGATAACTCTTTTGATGTTATCATCATATTCAATCTCTCCTTCCTACTCAGAGCATCGGCCACTACGTTCGCCTTTCCAGGATGGTAATTTATTGAGCAGTCATAGTCCTTGATAAATTCCAACCATCTCCTCTGCCTCATATTGAGCTCTTTCTGAGTAAAAATGTACTTTAAACTCTTGTGATCCATGTAGATTTCACACTTCTCTCCATAGAGGTAATGTCTCCAAATCTTAAGTACGAACACTATGGCGGCTAGTTCTAAGTCATGCGTCGGGTACTTTAACTCATGCGGCTTCAACTGTCTTAACGCATATGCGATCACTTTACTGTGTTGCATCAACACACAACCCAAACCCCTATGTGAAGCGTCGCTGAATATTACAAAATTCCCTTGATCAGCTGGAAGTACCAACACCGGAGCTGTTACCAACTTCTGCTTTAACTCTTGAAAGCTATCTTCAAATTCTACACTCCATTCAAACTTTTGATTCTTTCTGGTTAACTTGGTCAATGGTGTGGCGATCTTCGAGAAATCCTTGATGAATCTTCTATAGTATCCGGCCAATCCTAGAAAACTTCGCACTTCCGTAGGAGTCTTTGGCCTCTCCCAACTCATAACTGCCTCAATCTTTGCCGGATCCACTTTAACTCCCTCATTTCCAATAACATGCCCCAAAAATTGAACTTCCTTTAACCAAAACTCACATTTGGTAAACTTGGCATACAACTTCTCTTGTCGGAGTATCTCCAATGCTATCCAGAGGTGCTGCTTATGTTCTTCTTCCGACTTAGAATAAAAAAGGATGTCATCAATGAATACCACGACAAATTTGTCCAAATACTTCTTAAATACCCGATTCATCAGATCCATAAATGCGGCCGGAGCGTTGGTCAATCCAAACGGCATTACTAGGAATTCATAATGCCCATATCTGGTCCTGAATGCGGTCTTAGGAATATCTTCTTCTTTGATCTTTAATTGATGGTATCCCGATCTCAAATCAATCTTCGAAAAGCATTTTGCTCCCTTCAACTGATCAAAAAGGTCATCTATCCTTGGTAGCGGGTAGCGGTTCTTGATCGTTACCTTATTCAACTCCCGATAATCTATGCATAGTCGCATACTCCCATCTTTCTTCTTTACAAACAGAACAGGTGCTCCCCATGGCGATGCACTTGGCCGTATCACTCCCTTATCCAATAATTCTTGTAGCTGGCTCGCAACTCTTTCATTTCTGCTGGTGCCATCCTATATGGGGCCTTTGAAACTGGTTCCGTGCCTGGAGCAAGGTTGATTTCGAACTCAATTTGTCGATCTGGTGGTAAGCCTGGTAGTTCGTCGGGAAACACATCGGGGAACTCGTTAACTACAGGAATATCTTCCATGCTGAGGCTGCCTCTCTCTGAATCCACTACATATGCTAGGAATGACTCACAACCTTTTCTAAGTAACTTCTTAGCCTGAACAACTGTAAGAAATAGTTGCTCTTGCCTCTGCCCCTTAAATACTACCTTATCTCCACTCTTCGTCTTTAAATACACTCTCTTGGTCTTACAATTTATCTGAGCGCTATTCTCTCCAAACCAATCCATTCCTAAAATTATATCAAACTCTCCCAACTTGAAGAGTATCAAGTCGGCTGAGAACTTATACCCCGAAATATCAATCTCACACTTTAGACAAAATTGATTCACAGGAATCTTCTCTTGGTTTGCAATTACCACATTTACTACCTCACTCATAACCATTTTATCACATTGGAGCTTATCAACAAAAGATTCTGATATGAAAGATCTTGTTGCTCCCGAATCAATCAATACTTTAGCTTTGACATTATTGAGTAAAAGTGTACCTGCTATTACTTCAGAATTCTGAACAACATCCTTCATCTTTAGATCAAATGTCCTTGCTGTTGCTCGCGGGGTTGGTGCGGGTGGTGGAGGTAATGCCAATACCTCAGCTGGCACGCTTGCACTGGTACTTACCACATTCATCAAAGCTTTGACTGGTCCGGTTGCCTTGCACTCCCTAGCTATGTGTCCAGTCTTCCCACACTTGTAGCACGTAACTCCTGGCTTCGGCATGTTGCACTCATTTGCCAAATGTCCCTTCTGATTGCACCTATAACAGGTCATGCTCAGCTTATTGCATACTCCAGGGTGCCTTCTTCCACAGTGCTTGCATTCCGGTCTCTGGAACCTGTTTTCTCCAACTTGCCCTTGGCTTGCCTGGTTGTTCCCTTTTGATTCTTGCCTTTTGCCCAAATTTTCCTTCTTTTGAAAATTTCCGCCCTTCTGGAAACCAATCCTCCTTACACTCCGATCTTGTGAACTTCCTGCTTCAGACTTTTCTCCATAAAATGGAACCTTCCTTTTCTTGTTATCCCTCTCTTCCCTTGACTGCATCCCATTATTCTCAATCAGAGCAGCTTTCTGTACTACTCCCGCATAAGTTTCAAGCTCAAACATAGCCACCCTATCTCTGATCCAAGGCTCCAATCCTTGCTGAAATTTCTTTGCTTTTTCCTCCTCAGTGCTGGTATACTTTGTCACAAACCTTGACAACTCAGTGAACTTCTTCTCATACTCCAATACAATCATGTTCCCTTGCTTCAACTCAAGAAATTTTAGCTCCATCTGATTCTGCATGTAATTAGGATAATACTTGTCCAGAAATAACTTCTTAAATCTCTCCCAAGAAACTTGCTGAGTGACTTCCATAGCCTTTACTGATTCCCACCAATAGATGACTTCTCCCTTCAAGAAGTAAGTAGCATATGGCGTCTTCTGATCGTCTCCTAACTGTACCAACTCAAAAGCCCTTTCCATCTCCTTGATCCATGTGTTAGCTATCACTGGATCAGTGGTATCATGAAATACAGGTGGATTCACATTCTGAAAAGCCTTGAAAGTGACAATTTGTCTAGGTGGTACTGGTGGTTCAAGTGGTTGGTGTGGCTCACGGTTATCTTGGTTTTCAATTCGTTGTTGAAGAGTTAGTTGTTGTTGAGCTATAGCATTGGTTTGCTGTTGTAAAGTTTCCAGTAGTCGAAGAATATTTGGGTCTGTGGTGGAGGTGGTTGTTGGGTTCTTCTTTTTGGGAGGCATGATCCTGAAATAAGAGTTGTGTCAAAACAGATATGAATGATAAAATGATTCGAGGGTATCGCATGACATTCTCATTTACATATGGGGTCAAGTTTCCAAATTAAGCAGATATGGTGATGCATATAAAAACGTAAAATAATGGTTGAGAGGAAATGGAACAATAGAACATAATTATTGAAATTTTTAAAGGTCACAATACATAGGATTGGGACATAGTCTGTTTCTAGGAATAACAGGCTTATTTAAAAGAAAAACGGAAACAACTGGGGATTCCATAGAGTCTGATAGTACAACAACATGAAAGGTAAATGGAAAGAACTAAGGCTCCACTCCATCTGAACGGGGCTTCATAGTCTTTTCCTCTCGAAGCGTCTTTACAATGCTCTGGAGCTCATCCGCCACCATCTGAATGACATACTGGCTGGTACGGTCCCGGTGTGCTGGCATCTCCTCAAGCTTAGTGTTGACATACTGAACCAAGGTCTCAAGTCTCGCAGTCATCTGCTCCTTGGGCTTCCCTTCGTAGTTTTGGCTGTCCGGATACACGTTCTTCAGTCGGTCTATCAGTCGGTCGTACTTGCCCTGAAGCATGTCGAACTCGCGCCTCAACTCAGCATACACGGAGAAAGCAATAGTGTCGTCCGACCCAGAGGATGACGAGGAATGCGCCCTTTGCTGACAACCAATAAGAGGAGTATTAATAATAATTTACTTAATCTACTCTCTCGCATAATATCTATAACCTACACACAAATCCTATAACCTATTTGGGCTGTCCAGGGACTCTAAACCGTAGCTCTGATACCAAAACCTGTCACACCCCCAACTTAAACAGCAAAATAAATATAGCTATTACATCATTTTAATGAAGAATACACAACCAAATCCAAGATCTTACAGTTTAGGGTTTGGAACAGCCCAACACTACCAACTATTACATCTGATTACAAATACCGAGTCCTCACACAACTATTATTACTTATTCTACCTGAGCTCAAACATAAGCATCAGCATCGCAGGTCTTACGGGCAGTCTGCTTGAATCTAACCATAGCTGCTAGCTGTAATATCAGGGTAAAGCAAGGAGTGAGCCGAATGCTCAACAAGTGCTAACAGTACGACACAAAACATAAATTGAGATATACTATTAAGAATGACAATGGAAAGACATAACTAATGATAACGAGAGATAAAACTATGTGAGATGACATCATTTTGCTTGCATCAAAACAATTTTAAAATCATGTCTTAATCAAAATCATTTTATGACGCTATGGATTACAGCCGGTGATCAGCCGCGAAGTAATCCTGAACCTCGCTGGGTTCTAAAACATTAACAAGAATCCCTAGGCAACTTTTAAGCCTAATATAAGTGTGGAAAGGACTCGCGTCTCAGTCCAGATCCACTATTCAAGAAAATATTTATCCCCCTTTGGGACTGAAAACCCACATTTTATTTATTTCAAAATCTGATGCCGAATTGTAACAAAATCTCTTTTAACAGTAAATATTTTTATTAAGGGATTATAGATCAACTCGAAATATGGGAAATATGGTACTAAATCTCAGGGCCATGATTCACAAAACTTTACTCTATTAGGATAACCGAAAGGTTTTCATATGTCAGAACTTGGACAGGAAAATATGGTGAGACTAATGGATAATATGAAGGGGTAATGCCAAACTGGGCTCAAAGCAATGGTTTCTCATCAAGGTACAGGTGTTGGATCATTAAAAAGATAAGCTTCACGAATACTATGGGTGTTAAGGTAATGATCTCTAGCTCAGGATGAATGTATATATCAGAATTGTCAAGCTTTAAGATAGGAAAGAGGGTATCAATCAATGAGGAATCATGTTGGTAAGTTTCTGACTATCAGAGTTCAAGGTAAGGTTCTATAGGGGTTCAAGTATCAGGATGAGATATCAATACTTGGGAATCATCAGCATGTTAATCAAGAGGATCAATCAAGTAATATAACAACTCTTTATTTTATCATGGCATTTAACTATCATGAAAAGACTTTTGAACTACTTGCAATACATACTCGAGGGGTCATGGCATTTCTATATAATTCAAAGATAAGCGAGAGATACGCTTGATTTAATCATATCAAAATGACTCAGGATAATTGCATCGATAAATATGAACTGTTTATAGTAAAAACGAAGGTCAAGTTGAATCACTTACCTTGAGATAGGCTGGTCTGGTCTGACTGGTAGGAGCAACTGGAGCTTCACTCAACTTTTATGGCAAGTTTTCCCTCATCTCGAGATCCTACATAAATAATAATCCTCATTATAATATATTCTCACTAACTTAACCTATTTACAACTTGAAATTAAACACAGATGGCACTTAGGCCTATACACACTTAATTTATATTCACTTTTAAATTACAATTGCACACACATAGCCACATATTCACATATCATATATTAACACCAAATAACACCATATATACCATAAGGCAACACTAGGCTTGGATGATCTCGACTCACCACTTAAGTCACTTGGTCGCTAAATTAGACAAAGTCTTCAAATTTTGGCTCCCTAACTCGATGTGCCTTTCCTAAATTATCCAAAACCTATTGACCCTCACTTGTGCCTTTTGCTCTACTGACCTTATACCATCTTGCAACTATGGTGGTCGACCTAATACTTACTCCTAAGTGTTCTAAAACTAGGTGATAAGTGAAAGTGCTCACTGGTGCAAATTTCAGAATGACAACTATAGTTTCTTGAGTGCATTAGGCACTCTTAAACTATAAGTTTTCCTTCAAAACTTTTACACAAGACTCTCCTGACCTAAGGGCATCTCACAAGCTTGATGTGGCTCAAGGGCCTGGCTTGGGCCTTCTTGGGCCTAAGCTAAAAGTCCAAGGTTCCCCTGTTTTTCTGGGCAGAAAATGCCCTAACTTGAATTAACTTGTGACACATGGTTCTAACTCATATCCTATGAACTATGGTTGGAAAAATTTCTCTGACACTCCCTCTAACTAAAGCCCAATTGGGACTAATGAGGGCCTACCCATGACATGGTCAAATCTTCCTATTTCTAAGTTGCAACAAAACTGTCCCCTGCTGGACAGATTTTGTTATTCTACTTGTGCACCTAACCAAATGACATGCAAACCTCCAACCAACTCCTAAAACCTTTTATATACTCCCAATACTAACTTCTGGTGGCTTGGGCCTCAAAGTGCACACCAATGACATGGTCAAAACTCACTCTAAACCTCAGGGTACTAAACTGATTTTCTGCAGAAACTATAACTCTCATTTCTCCAAGGTTTTGACTTGACAAACTCAATAACAACAACTCAATACTTAAACCAAGACTTATACATGGTAATATACTGAACTAACTCCCTTATTCTCAAAATAACCTTGGGTGAGATCATCCTTACCTAAGGTACAATTATGGTAAAACAAGAGACTACACTTCACAAATCACAAATCTTCATGCTTTTGAAACAACAAGATATATATTTTTATAAAAGATAACCACAAATTATTACCATGAAACAAGAAGCATAAATCAATATTAAGACATTATTCCTACTGAAATTAAGGCTCACTAACAAAATCTTTCCAAATGATCAAAATCTTACAACATTCTAAGAGAAATCCTCATGCATACATGCCTTCGGGTTTTTCAAACCAAAACAACACATTTTCTACATATATTCCATCTTAAAATTGACATGCAAGCCTAGCATAAGGTATACCTAGATGATCACTTAGAATGCAAGGAGTTTTATCAAATTATCACCACAAAATTCAAGTCATTATCACATAAACATGCAAAAATTGATCAAAACAACAAGAATGATTTCAAGGACCATTCATTCGGCTCCCATATGGTCATGGCCGAATGAAATGGATGGAAATGTCCATTAAATCATCAAGAGTTTCCTTCTCATGACTTGGCACTTATCCATTCATTATAGTCCTCTCAAAAACAACCATAAATCCATAAGAATCAAGATTGTATTTTGAGTTTCACTAAAACCTTTACATGCAACCCTTAAACTTAAACTTTCTACTCAAAACTCTTTGAAATATGAATGATCATGGTATGGGAGATAACATTTACTTGTATAAAGAGTAGAAGCTTGGTGGAGAAATGAAGAAAAATGGGGAGGGGGGTTGGTTCTCGGCTAAACCCGAGAGTGAGAGAGGGAGGGCCGAGAGTGAGGGAGAAGGGGAGGGAGGAGAGAGTGAGGTGTGGGTGATGAGTGAAAATGATCATGTCTTTGCTTGTTTTTATGGTATTTGATTTGACAAAATGTGAGTGGAAGGGAGAATTGACAAGTCTATCCCTCCACTTATACTTGGTGCATTTTGCATGCAAGGGTAAAGAAGGAAATTGGCTAGAGAAATAAGAGTTAGTGGGGTTGGAATTGTCCTCTTTGTCCTTGAAAAGAATGAGAGGGTGGTTAGCATGCAAGGGCTTTCTTGTAATTTGATAAATATGACAACTAGAATTTATAATGATTTATTTTTATAAAATAAAATACAAGTTCAAAAATTATAAAATTTATACCATAAAATAACTTGGATTTTTAGAGACTTTATAAAATCATTTTCAAAATTTGTGAACAAAATACCTTTTAAAAGAAATTTTTTCCAAATCTTAGAATATTCCTTATAAATCAAAAATAAAGAAATTAAATAAACTCTTGCTTTGAAAAATCATATACTACACAAAGCAAATTTATAATGCAGAAATTTTCACTCACACTTAGCGTACAATCATTGAATATATTTTCATTTGACTTTAATATTATACCCAATCCACAAATAATATTACATAAAATGCCGGTCGTAACAATAAAGAAAAGGGTGTTAGTTTAAATGTTGGATTATGCTAAGATTAAAGATGCATGGTGTAATTTTGAGAAATTTGATTGTATATATATGATTATGGTTCGAATTTTTATGATTAAAAGAAAGGAGAATGATTCTTTAAAGGTGTTTGAGTGAGTTATGTGTTTATGTGAACTAAAGTGAGTATTTGGTTGATTTTGTGTGATAAGGCCGAATAGGCCATAGGGATTAAAAGTCAAAAACTTGGTTTTGATGATCAAAAGGATGATTGAAGGTGTATAAGTGAATATTTATGAATTTGTTTGCTTGATTGTAGTATGTGGTTCGAATTAAGGAATAAAAGAAAAGGGGAACTAAGTTGATTGATTTTAAAAGATATAAGTGATAGTTATGGACGTAAATGTTTGGTTGTGAACAAATCATGTACTCGTAAGAGTTATAATAGTGTGATTTGAGAAATAGCTAAGAATAAGCAAGTGCGCTTCGATTATTAAGTATATAAGGATATAAAAGTTACGAAAAGAGATATGCTATGTGCTATGTGCTTATATGTATAAGCTATATTTGTATGCTCGAGTCAAGGATATAATCGAGTTATCATATAGAGTGATCATTCCGGGAACGAGAGTTGAGAATCTAATTAAGGTTTTGGTTTTATTGTAGATTCGGAGCGTGAGGGCATTCAGGCTAGGAAAGGGAAGGATTTACTAGGTGGCAGTAGTTCAACCTTCAGGAAAGCAAATCCAGGCAAGTAACTCTGATTACTTGTGTAAATGGTTAAAAAGAGAATGTTGTTCATACCATGTAGAGTATTGAACTGTTAAAATAATAAAACCCTTGTTTAATTATGAAACCCTAATATTGATTTGAAGTACCCTTGTTCTTGATAATTTGTTATTGATAAGCTTATTGATTCCACCCTTTGATAATCTGTCCTTTCTGTTCAAGTTATCTATTAAGCCATGAATCATATTGAACCCTCTGATTATCCTTGTTAACCCTATTTAATGATACCCTGTTTCTCTTGATCACCCTATTGATCCCTAAACAAATGTTGATCTTTCTAACTTAAGTGCTTTGTTATTCCTGATACAGAATTCTTATGAATTGTTCCTTGCGTACCTTTGAATCACTCCCTGAACTTTGTTTCCTTAAAATCTGAATTAAGAATGAGTGTCGACTTGAAAGAGTTCGAATGATTTCAAATGCTTGGTAATGATAAAAATGGATTTTAGAAAACCTATTTGTTTTTCCAACTCAAGGTTTTTCTAAATGAATTCCTGATGGATTGGATTGGGACGTAAGAGGCTAGTGGGACTAGTCCAGTCATGGTAAGAGGCTAGCGGGGCTAGTCCAACTTAAGGCTGAAATTATGCCGATTGGTACTTTAAAGACCGGAATGGAGGTCGATACGGGCTGATCACCCGTATATAATGAAATGGAAAGATAAGTGATCCAATCAAGGGTTCTAATTGATTATTTAAAAAGGGAACTGAAACTTTTTGTTCAGTAAATTGATGTTTGAAAATGAAAATGGTTTTTATTGCTTTGAAAAGAGTTGAATATGTTATCGTGAAGCTTAAAGCTCGAGAACCCTGATTCTTGAAATTGTTGATCATATGATTGATTCTATATATTGAAATACTGTTGCTTTCCTCTATTGAAAGATCTATTCGGATACTTTAATGATTTGTGATGAATGTCAGCTTTCGTCCTGCTTTGAGCCTTGTTCCTTGAAAGCCCCATACTATTCTTCAAAAACCTTTCCTTAACCCAAAAGATTGAAATCTGCCACCTAGATCAAATAAAGTAGAATGCCCTGAGTTTGGTAAAGCATATTATGAATTGATATTGTAGAACTGCAATATAGTTACTTGCTGAGTTTTATACTCATATGTTTTGTTTTAATCTAACCATGGCAGTTAAGCAAGAAGATGGCCAGGCTTAGGTGCACTGCTCGTAATAGCGTACCTGGTGGTCCCTACCGTGTTGAGGGCTTCCGGTTGCCAGAGCAGGTAGTGGTAATTATGAGTGAGCTCACGCCTAGAAAGAAGTGTTTAAAGATACAATGGGTTATCTGTCGGTTCCCAGCCAGAATCGATATTGATTATTCAATAATATTTTGGGTTTGTAAGTTATATTTTATGATTGGTAGTTGTGATCTTGTCTCATACTTTATTCTGTTGATCCTGTTAGTGGTTAATCGGGGTTTATGCATATTTAATTATTAGATTAGAGGTGTGTGAGTCCTCATTTCCTAACCCCGAGATTGAGGGCGTCACAATAAGGATGGACACCATTGCAGGTGAGTCAATGAATGTCAGTGATGTAGAAAGGGAAAGACTATTTCAGCAAGAATACCAAGTCATCATAGATTCTATTTCCCTGGATGCTGACACATTTACTCATACTATTTTAGCTTATCAAACTCTAGCTGAACAGGGCAATGAGGAGGCTGAAAAGATGCTCAACTTGGTGCACACTACATAATCTCTACAAAGAGCAAATTGTTAGTCCCTTAACAATGTAGCAAGAATTACAGGAGGGGGGTTGAATGGAATTCTTGAACCTTTTTCTTGAAATAAAAATGTTCAACTCGATTATTGATATATTTGTTTTGATTAGCACAATGCGGAATATAAACTTAAGTGAATCAAAACACAAGTAATTAAAAACAGGAGTCTTTAAAAACTTTCTGGTGGATTTAAACAATTCCACCAGATATATATATATAATATATCGAGAGGACTCTGTGTGCAGAAATGCTCACAGCTGCTTACAAAATAGAACTACTGAGAATACAAGAAATGCTAAAGATTATGCTTACAAAGATTTCTCTATTTTTGAGTTTCTCTCAGTTATCTCAGTTGTTTTTCTATTTGCTACTCTCTTGGTTTATATAATACCAAGATCACAAAGTCAAAAAGACTGAACAAATATAAAATCTAATAGTCTTAATCTTTGCTGCTTTTCGTCCTCTATTACCTAGTTAATGGGCTTCCACAATACAACTCGACGGCTGTGTGTCAGCTTTCACTGTTCAACTGATGTTTGAATTCTTGATATGATCATCCGTCGACTTTCAGATCATCCGTCGATGACTTAATTGATCATCCGTTCACTGCTATGTTATGCATCCGTTGATAGTCATTTGATCATCCGTCGAAGGCTTTGTTAATCATCCGTCGGTAGCTATTTTGGCACTTGACTTCATTTCACTTATACAGAATTACAAGAAATTACTTATGTAAAATTAATCAACCTATTCTGCATATCTAGTTAAAGTCAACATGACTTATATGCTACTACAGATTTATACAAAGGTGCATACATCAATGTGCTACAAACTTATTATTACATAAGCTACTCACTCGATGGATAATAAGTTAATCATCCGTCGGGACTATAATGAGTTATCCGTCGGGACTATAATTCTTATCCGTCGAGTGCTACATTATTTCACTAAGTAAAATCTACTTAGATGTTTTGTTTAGGTAATCATCAAGTACACAACATATTCACAACAATCTCCCCCAATTTATATCTACTGGAATTGTAGCCATAAATTCAGAGATACTTGATGATAACAAAACATCCTAAACATATATCTTTAAAGATAAGTAGATAAAACTGAAAGTGCTTCAAATAAACAAAATGTACAAGGTTTGGCTCACAGTCAGTTCAAGATGCTCCTCTAGCCTGAGCAGGTTTTTCTAGTTTCTTGAAGGTCTGGATCTTCTTCCAAGCTTTCTGTTATTTTCTTCAATTTGATTCTGGAGCTGCCTGTGGAATTCTAGTTCATCAGATTCTGAGAGATCTAGCATTTCTTGCATCTCCAAGAGAGTCTCATTGCTAGAGATACTCAATTGGTCTTCTAGTCTGAAGAATCTTCTCACACCCTTGTCATCCATGAATTCCATCAGCCAGTAGGGCCTTAGATGCACTCTTCTCCCTGTGTATGGGATGATTAGAGTCTTTGGGAGTGCATCTTTAGCTCTAACACTCCTCAGCTCTTCAATCTTCTTCAATACTAGTCTTCTTGCAGTTATATTGAACCTAAAGTTTTTGTTGAAGGATGAATAGACTTTGATCAACACAGCTTGGCTTTCTTGAAGTATCTTGTGAAGAGGCCACTGAATCTCCCTTCCTCCTTTGTACTTGAACACCAACCTTTCAGGTAGGTTTCTGTATGCATCAATTGCCCTTACTTCATCCAGTTCCTTCAGATAAAGGTTTAGATCTGAGAATTCTTTGATGTCACACAAGTACAAGTAGCCTCCCCTGTTGACCTTGGGTTGAGCTTTAACTACTAACTTGGATTTGAGAGGTGGCAGCTTCACTTTCTTGACTGCCCTTGATTTTGTCCTTTTTGGCTTGGTAAGGATTGGCAAGTTGAAGTCAGGAAATAGTAATTTATCCCACTCTATTGGCTCATCCTTTGGCACAATAGGCTCTCCATGTATGTTCCTGTAGGGGTCCACCGCCCTTATGTCATCAAATACCACAGAGGGCCTTGATGCTTGAGTTTTAGCTGGTATGGATTCCTTAAGAATCTTAATCTTCCAATTCCTTGTCAACAACATCCATTTTCCTTTTTGTTCTTCTAGCCAATTCCTTCTTTCTTGGGGATTTCTTCTGTTCTTCAATCTTCTTCTTTGATTCAGCAGCTTCAGATGGTTGAGAGGGAAATTGTTGAGAAGAGTTTACAGCCTGTAGCTTGGCCAAGATGACAATCTGCTCTTTCTTTTGTTTAGATTTCTTAGCATCTAGAGTAGCTTGCCTCTTTTCCTTCTTTAATCTTGCTTTCTCTTCTTTCTTTGCTTGAGCAAATTGTGGATGTCCAGCTATCACACAAATTTCCTTTCCATTTCTGAATATCTTAGCAATTCTTCTTTTTGAGGCTGAATCAGCTGGATCTTTATAGAATACAATGGATCTTGACAGAAGCTTCTTTTCATCAGGCTTGGGTGTCTCATACACAGTTTCCAAGGGATTCTTCAAAGATGACTTTGGATAATTTACCCTTGGTTTGAGAATTATTTCAGCCTTTTATGATTTGATACAGGAAGATTGTCCTTTCTCCAGATAGTTCATGCTCATCTCATTCACACTGATTGGCTTGACATGAGAGTGATGGATGGCTGACTTAACTGGCTCCTTGACTAGTTCAAACTTTTTCTATATCTCCTCATCAATCTTATCCCAGTTGATCAAACTCAACTTTCCTTTTTCAGCAACTTTCAAATTTGCTGCTGCTGCTTTAATTAGATCTATACCATCTGCAACTGGTGGCTTGGAGATAGTAATTGGAGGTACAATTACTTTGCTGATTTGTACTTGAAGTTTCTCCCCCTCTGTTGGTCCTTTCTCCCCCTTACTTGAATCTCTCTCCCCCTTTTTGTTATCATCAAGTTGAGGAGTTAGGCCTTGTGCTTTAGCCAGTTGCATGAGAAGATTTGTCTGAGTCTGTTGATTTTGAAGAAGAATAGCTACTGAATCTTCAATAACTTGAACTCTGTTTTCCAGCTCGGCTAGCTTCTTTTCAGAGTCTGATTCTCTCCTCAATCTTAGTAGTAGATCTTGCATGGTACCATATGGCATTACTGAATCCAGCTTCTCAGAGTTATAGGTCTTCAAGTCAGCTATATCTCTTTTCAATTCATCCACACTGAGATTCTGTCTTAAGTGCTGGATCTTCATTAGATGTAGAGAGCCTAGGTGAGCTTGAAGAACAGCCTTGGTACCAGCATCTGAAGTTTCCTGAAGGGCCTGTTGAATAGCTATTGCTTGTTTGACCAAAGACACCTCAAATTGTCCTAGTGTAGATTCCTTTGCCCATGCCAATTCAGGTAAACTTAAAGCAGAACTTGGGCCTTCAGCTCCCCTTAAGTTCATGCTTCCATCCAAAGAACCAGAGTCATCATCATTAGAATTTACTCCAAATTCTTCAGATGGCTCTCTAGCTTGAGAAGGTATCCTGTTAACAGCAGCTTTATCTCTTTGAAGAGATTCTGTGGTGTGCACCAAATTCAAAGTCTGCTCTGCCTCCACATTGCCCTGAGCAGCTAACAATTGATAGGCCGACACAGGATGAGTAAAAGTGTCAGCATCCAAGGAAATGTTATCAATTTCAGCTTTGTAATGTTGCTGAAATTGTCTTCCCTTTTCAGCATCATCCACAATCATTGACTCACTAGCAATGGCTGGATCCACCCTTATTTCTCCTGTACCTGCCTTTCTCTCATATTCTCTCTTTTGTTGCATCAGGGTCTCATCCTGGCTCCCCACCCTCACACCCTCACCTTAACCTACTAAGGTGGGACTCCTCTCACTCACTTTTTCCAATCCTGAATAAATGGATTGCTGAGATTCACTCTTTTCCTCTCCTTTTGCCTGGGAGCAACCCAGCCTCTCACTCAAAGCACTCTCCTCTCTCAGTCCTAAGAGTGATTGTATTACCACTAAATCTTCTGCACTAGAAATAATTGAAGTTTGAAGTTGTACAGAGACACTCGACGGATAAGTGATATCCATCGAGTGGAAAAGCTATCTGACGGATAACTGCTGTTAAGATTATCCGTCGGGATACAATCACTACTCGATGGATGAGCAATATCCATCGAGAGAGTAGAAATGAATGAGGTGGGAAGAGAAACTATTGTTGAGTCTGTGTTGATTGAAGTTATTTGAGGCACAGATGTCACAATAGTATATGAAAGAATTGGCAAGTGAGCCAACAAATCATCTAAAAGATGATGCTCACTTGCACTAGATTTTGGCTTCCTGAACAGAGTTAAAGAAGGGGAATCAGGAATTGAAGTGTTTATCATATCCACTTCCAGTGAGTTAGTTGGTGAGTATGGTGTTTCAGTGGCTTCTATTATAAGAGATTTTGGCTGTGACTCCACATTTATTGGAGCCACATCAATCTGAATTTGAGAAGGTGCAGGGACTGTATCCTTAGCACCAGTTTGCACTGTGTGTGTGCCCTGTGCATCCCCAGTTGTTTTGGATTTCTTCTTTCTAGTGTAAGTTTGGGGTGAGCTTCTGTCCCTAACCCTCTTGGCCTGTGCTCTTGGATGAGAGCTTTGTTCAATAGCCACATCCTTTTGGGATGATGCAGCTAGAAGTGAGCTTTTGTCCTTTTTAAGCACTGCAGTTTGTTGGGAAACTGCAGTGTGGCTAGGCTGGGATTCACTCAACTCTCCAACCTTATCCTTGGGGTTTCTTTGATGTTCACCCCTTTCCTCACCTATCTGACCCTCCTTCACACTCCCCTCTTTGGCTTTGGTAGATTTTTCAACTGGTACCTTTTGAGAGATACCAGAGGGGGTTTTCTTTGATTTGGATTTGGAGATTACAGTTATTTTGGCAGCTTTGGTAGGAAACTGTTTGGTCATTGTCACAGTTGCCATAGCTATGCCTGAAGTCAAAGAAATAAAGGAGATTGGAATAGTTGAGGTATGGATGAACTTACCTCACTTACCTGAGGTGTCAGCATTACAGGGAAATAGAACATTGGCACATCCCTATGGTGGTTGGCTCTGTTCAAATCTGCAATGATTCTTCTCTCTTAAACCCAACAAGCTAATTTGTTGTTTGGGTTCTCAAGTACAATCTCATGACAAAGATGGTTAGCCAATATCATGAAAAATCTAGCATAATATACATTCTTTCCCCTTTTGGCTAACTCACCTAGTTTAAAACCTAACTCATACAAGACAAGGTCACTAAAATTGTAAAATTTATCTGTAACTAGCATGTGTAGCATGTTAAGCATGGAAATGTTCACAGAATCAAAATTACTGACTTTTCCAGAGAAAACTTTAGTCACAACATCACACATGAAACTCCATTCCTTCCTAAGACCTAGTCTTCTAATCTCACTTAGCTTATTAGTAGGAAGTGCATAATGCATGAAATTAAGCATATTGATAATATCAGTGTCAGTGTGTGGTGAAGTTACATTATCATCAGGAATCTTGAAACATGCTTTTATCACATCACTATTGATACAGAATTCATTACCTTTGATGGTCAGAGTGATGGTTTTGTCAATAGAGTTGTAAATTGCAGAAGTCCACATCTCTTCTACAACTTCACAAAAGATTGTGGGTGATTCAAGCATGACAAAACTTAACTTGCAGTTCTTCACGAAGTCCATCATCTTGTGATAGTCTTTCGATTGCTGATGCCCTTGTTGACCAAAGCCGTGAATTTGTTCTTCTCGTAAATGAACCCAGTCTGAGACATAATCTTTACTACAGGTGCCATTGTTAGAGAAGAAAAGCTTGAAGAGAAAGAGGATTTTTGCTTGAGAGAGAATGAAATAAATGCAGTTGAATTTGAGAATGATAAAAGAAAATGATTAGAATGAAATAAGCTTTTATACTTTACTCAAAATCAACGGATAAAAATAATAAAGAGAAGTAAATTACCTAATAGA
Source organism: Apium graveolens (assembly GCF_009905375.1). Lineage (NCBI taxonomy): Eukaryota > Viridiplantae > Streptophyta > Magnoliopsida > Apiales > Apiaceae > Apium > Apium graveolens. The sequence goes on from NC_133651.1 coordinate 134,352,600, forward strand.
AATTGCCTAAATTAGCCGTTTTAAAAATAAACTGTAAAAATTCCATTCATTATCCGTCGTGTAATGCTTACAAACTGTAAGTATACTCGATGGATAATGTTCAGGGAATTAACGGTTAAGATTTAGACACTTCGACGGATGAGGATAAACTGTTATCCGTCGAGTTTTAAAAGATTCCAGAAAAATAATTGATTTTTATTTGCACATTGTATATCGACGGATGACTTAACTTGATGGATAATGGTCATCCGTCGAGATGCAAATTTTGACTTAGCCAAAATTTCATCCATGACTAAAATTCAGTTAAATTTCTGGCTACTTATCAACTTGCAAAATAACTCAGATAGATTCAAGAGTAATTAAGCATACCTAACTCACTCACCAACCTAGAAAAGGTGGATACATCTAGTGGCTTGGTAAATATATCTGCAAGTTGCTTCTCACTTGGAACAAAATATAGTTCTACAGTACCATTCATTACATGTTCCCTTATGAAATGGTACTTGATATCTATGTGCTTTGTCCTTGAATGTTGCACTGGATTTTCAGTGATGGCAATTGCACTTGTGTTATCACAGAAAATAGGAATCCTCTCAACTTGCAAACCATAGTCTAGCAATTGATTTTTCATCCATAAAATCTGTGCACAGCAACTGCCAGCAGCAATATATTCAGCTTCAGCTGTAGAGGTAGAAACTGAATTTTGCTTTTTACTGAACCAGGACACAAGCTTGTTTCCTAGAAATTGACAAGTTCCTGTTGTGCTTTTTCTGTCAATTCTGCAACCTGCATAGTCTGCATCTGAATAACCAGTTAGATCAAAACCAGAATCTCTAGGATACCAAATGCCAAGTTTTGGTGTTCCTTTGAGATATCTGAAAATTCTCTTAATAACTATTAAGTGAGACTCTCTAGGATCAGCCTGAAATCTAGCACATAAACATGTAGCAAACATTATATCTGGCCTACTAGCTGTTAAGTACAGAAGTGAGCCAACCATGCCTCTATAGCTTGAAATATCCACAGACTTTTCAGTAGTGTTTAGTTCAAGCTTAGTTGCAGTGGCCATGGGAGTTTTTGCAGATGTGCAATCCATTAGATCAAACTTCTTTAAAAGATCAAAAATATATTTAGTTTGACTAATGAATATTCCATCACTAACTTGCTTAACTTGTAAACCAAGAAAGTAAGTTAGTTCTCCCATCATACTCATTTCATACTTACTTTGCATCAGTTTAGCAAACTGTTTACAAAGTTTCTCATCTGTAGAGCCAAAGATAATATCATCTACATAAATTTGAACAAGTATGCTAGAGCCATTAACATTTCTGAAAAATAAAGTTTTATCTACAGTACCCCTTGTGAAGTGATTTTCCAAAAGGAACTTTGATAAAGTGTCATACCAGGCTCTAGGTGCTTGCTTCAGTCCATAAAGTGCTTTCAGTAGATAGTATACATACTCTGGAAAATTTGGATCTTCAAAGCCAGGAGGTTGACTAACATACACTTCTTCCTCCAAATCTCCATTCAGAAAGGCACTTTTGACATCCATTTGATAGACCTTGAAATTGGCATGGGCTGCTTAGGCTAAAAAGATTCTGATGGCTTCAAGTCTTGCAACAGGAGCAAATGTTTCATCGAAATCTATTCCCTCTTGCTGGCAATAGCCCATAGCAACCAATCTGGCTTTGTTCCTTACTACTATGCCATTTTCATCCATCTTGTTTCTGAATACCCATTTGGTGTCTATTGGATTCTTTCCTTTAGGCTTGGGTACCAGCTTCCATACTTTATTCCTTTCAAATTGGTTTAGCTCATCCTGCATAGCTAAAATCCAATCAGGATCTAACAAGGCTTCCTCTACCTTCTTTGGTTCTTCCTTTCATAGAAAGCTGCTGTATAGACATTTTTCTTGAGTTGCTCTCCTGGTTTGAACTCTAGAAGAAACATCACCAATAATCAGTTCAAAGGGGTGATCTTTTGTCCATTTCCTTGGTTGAGGTAGATTAGCTCTAGATGAAGAGACCTCAATGTTGTCTTGATGTGTGATTGAGTTTTGATTGCTAGAAACTCCCCCTGAGTTTATGGATCTTTGATTTGAGAAAGAGGTACTTTCTATGGGTGACCTTCCTTGATTTCCTGCTCCTTTAGATAACCCGACGGATGGTGAATTTTGAGTACCGACGGATGAGGTAGGTTGTCTTCCGACGGATAACACAGATTGCCTTCCGATGGATGAAGCATTATGTAACTCGATGGATGTTGAGTTATGTGCTTCATTGGTGGTAGATTTATCTGCATTATCCTTAGGCACTGTTTCTTGATCACACTCATCATCACTTTCATCACTGACCATCTCAACATTGTCGAATTTGAGGCTTTCATGGTAATCTCCATCTTTTAGTCCTTAAATCTTTTTATCATCAACCACAATATGTATAGATTCAACAACAATGTTGGTTCTTAGATTGTAGACTCTATATGCTTTACCAACAGCATATCCAACAAAAATTCCTTCATCTGCTTTAGCATAAAACTTCCCATTTTGATCAGGTTGATTTCTCAGAATATAGCATTTACAGCCAAAGACATGAAGAAAGTTTAGAGTTGGCTTCTTGTTCTTGAACAATTGATAAGGTGTCATGCATCTTGCTTGATTAATCAGAGAGATGTTCTGAGTGTAGCATGCAGTGTTTACGGCTTCAGCCCAGAAATATGTTGGTAATTTTGATTCTTCAAGCATTGTCCTTGCAGCTTCAATAAGAGATCTATTCTTTCTTTCCACTACTCCATTCTGTTGTGGAGTCCTTGCTGCTGAAAACTCATGCAAGATCCCATTTTCCTCACAAAATGCTCTCATGACTTAGTTCTTGAACTCAGTTCCATTGTGACTCTTGATTCTCCTAACTTTGAAATCAGGATGATTGTTAACTTGCCTTATGTGATTGATGATGGTTTCACTAGCCTCATCTTTAGACTTTAGGAAATATGTCCAAGAGAACTTTGAGAAATCATCTACAATTACTAGGCAAAATCTTTTCTTTGAAATTGATAATACATTGACTGGTCCAAACAAATCCATGTGAAGGAGTTGCAGAGGCTCTTCAATTGCTGAATCAAGTTTCTTCCTGAATGATGCTTTGATCTACTTCCCTTTTTGGCAGGCATCACACAGTCCATCCTTTGTAAACTCCACTAGAGGAATGCCTCTTACTAGCTCTTTCTTTATCAGCTCATTCATGGTTTTGAAGTTTAAATGGGATAGCTTCTTGTGCCATAGCCAACTTTCATCTTGACTTGCTTTACTGAGAAGACAAGTTAATGATTCTGCATTAGTTGAGTTGAAGTCAGCTAGATACATATTTCCTCTTCTCACACTAGTGAGAACCACTTTGTTGTTTTGATTGTTAGTCACAACACAGGCTTCTTTGTTGAAGGTTACTGAGTTGCCTTTGTCACAAAGCTGGCTGATACTCAACAGATTGTGTTTGAGACCATCCACTAAGGCAACCTCTTCAATGATGGCATTGTCCTTTAAAATCAAGCCATATCCCACAGTGTAACCTTTGTTGTCATCTCCAAAAGTGATACTTGGGCCAGTTCTCTCCTTAAACTCTGTGAGCAGGGTAGAATTACCAGTCATGTGTCTTGAACAACCACTATCCAAGTACCAAAGATTCTTTCTGTTTCCCTGCACACATCAAAATCAAATCAAGTTGATTTTGGTACCCAAGTTTCCTTGGGTCCTGCCTTGTTAGCTTTCTTCTTCTGTTTCTTAGGCCTTATCTCATTTGACTTAGGAATTTTAGATTCTTCCTTAGTTAATTGGGTTGTACCTTTGAAACCACTAAATGTAACAGAATTATCATGCATGTTATGGCTAACAGGAAATGGCATGCTTGGTGCAAACATGTTATTCCAGTAAGGCATGCTAAATGGCATTTGAGGCATATTGTATACAACATAATATGGATTAGGTGCAAATGGCATATTAGCAAACTGTGCATTCATGTTCTGTGTAGGCATAGCATTAACAGGCATGGGAGGCATGGCATTCATGTTAGGAAATTGAGGCTGAACAGACATGGGAGTAGGCATGGAAGATTTGCAATTAACAGACAAATGATTTACACTACCACACTTGACACAGATTTTTCTAAGAGCATATTTATCAGGTGTGTAGTTATTGTGTTTGTTAATCCCTACTTTACCATTCCTATTATTTTTCCTTTTAGTCTCTGTTTTTACCTCTATCTTCTCAAGTCTGTCACTTAACTGTTTGACAGTCATGTGACCAACATTAGCCTTTTTCCTTTTCTTAGCTTGACTTGACTCTCCTGAAACAAAGTTCTTGGAAACAGACCCATACTTTTCATTTAGCTTGATTAATTTGGCTTTGCTAATGGGTTTGCTTACAGCCGACGGATAAGGATTTTTATCATTCGACGGATAACACTTTTTATTATCCGACGGATAGTCCTCATCATCCATCGAGTCTACATCTGTCAACAGCCCATCTACCAAAATAGGTTCTAGTTTCTCCTTATTCTTTTTCCAGGCTTCATCACAAAAAGACTCAATTCCTTGAACCTTAGTGATTTGAGCATGAACATCCCTAGATGTTTTCCATGCTTTAATCACCTCTTGTTCACGCTCGAGCTGCTTCTTCAAAATTTCTTCCTTTTTCAAGGACTCTGTTAATTCCTCCTTGGCAATCTTATACTCAATTTTTAGTTTCTCAAACTCAACAAACTGAGACTCAAGCACATTGTTCCTCTCACTTAAAAACAAATTGTTTTCTTTGATTTTATCATTTTCTTTAGTGAGAGACTTAAGTGTAACACGCAAATGATACAATTCTGTAGACATGTCATTTATGGCATCATTACACTCAGCTTTAGATAAATGTGCAAGGTTTGTAGTGATTACCTGATTGCTTGAGGAACTTGTCTCTGTTTCATCAGACTTGGCCATTAGGGCTAGATTGACATAGCTGACATCTTCATCTTCATCCAAACCATCAGCTGCCCAGTCATTCTCTTGTGTAATAAAAGCCCTTTCCTTTTGTTTGAGTAGATCAAAGTATTTTTGCTTGTAATCTACAGACTCAAACCTTTTCTTACTGGAATCTGACTTTCTACACTCATTTGCAAAATGCCCTGCCAAGCCACATTTGAAACATTTGAATTTTGACTTATCCACCATGTTTCTATTTGGCTTGGCTGCTCCAAAGCTCTTTTTGAACTTGAGCTTGGCAAATCTTCTAGAAAGGAATGCTAGGTGCTCATCAATGTCCTCCATGTCATCTTGGCTCAATGATTCTTCACTTTCTGCAGCTAGCCCCTTATCCTTGCTTTCACAGACCTTTGAAGTTGATTCCACAACTTCCATCTTCACTTCTTTCTCCTTTTCCAGATCAACAACTAGTGCAATAGATCCTCCTTTCTTCTTTCCTCTCTCCATTCTTTCATCCTGCTCTATCTCAAGCTCATAGGTTTTCAGAATGCCATACAGTCTCTCTAAAGTAAACTCCTTATAATCTTGTGAGTTTCTCAATGAGACTGTCATTGGTTTCCATTCCTTTGGAAGAGATCTGAGAAATTTCAGATTGGAGTCTTTAGTCTGATAGACTCTTCCATGCAACTTAAGAGCATTTAGTAGTTTTTGAAATCTACTAAAAATGTCAGTGCGTGACTCACTTTCTTCATTGTGAAAATGCTCATATTGCTGAATCAGGAGCTGCATTTTATTTTCTCTTACTTGCTCAGTACCATCATAGATTATCTGTATTGTGTCCCAAACTTCCTTGGCAGTCTTGCAGTTGATGATGTTATCAAACATGTCTGCATCAACACCATTGAACAGAATGTTCATGGCCTTTTTATCTTTCCTGACTTGTTCAATGTCAGGATCAGACCATTCATGCATTGGCTTTGGAACAGATGGCTCATTTCCTGTTGCAGCTCCCATTGGAATATGAGGGCCTCTTTCTATGCAGTCCACATAGGCCTCATCTTGAAAAAGCATATGCAGATGCATCTTTACCTTCCAATGATGGTAATTATCTTTATCAAGAAAAGGAATCTTGACTCCAACATCTTTCTTGTTCATCTTGCTGAATTGTTTTGATCTTTAAACTCTTTGTAGATTAAGAGTCTGCTCTGATACCAATTGTTAGTCCCTTAACAATGTAGCAAGAATTACAGAAGGGGGGTTGAATGGAATTCTTGAACCTTTTTCTTGAAATAAAAATGTTCAACTCGATTATTGATATATTTGTTTTGATTAGCACAATGCGGAATATAAACTTAAGTGAATCAAAAAAAAGTAATTAAAAACAGGAGTCTTTAAAAACTTTCTAGTGGATTTAAACAATTCCACCAGAGATATATATATAATATATCGAGAGTACTCTGTGTGCAGAAATGCTCACAACTGCTTACAAAATAGAACTACTGAGAATACAGGAAATGCTAAAGATTATGCACACAGAAATTCTCACAACTGCTTACAAAATAGAACTACTGAGAATACAGGAAATGCTAAAGATTTCTCTGTTTTTGAGTTTCTCTCAGTTATCTCAGTTGTTTCTCTATTTGCTACTCTCTTGGTTTATATAATACCAAGATTACAAAGTCAAAAAGACTGAACAAATATAAAATCTAACACTCTTAATCTTTGCTGCTTTTCGTCCTCCATTACCCAGTTAATGGGCTTCCACAATGTGTTTGTATACAACTCGACGGCTGTGTGTTAGCTTTCACTGTTCAACTGATGTTTGAATTCTTGATATGATCATCCGTCGACTTTCAGATCATCCGTCGATGACTTAATTGATCATCCGTCGACTGCTATGTTAAGCATCCGTTGATAGTCATTTGATCATCCGTCGAAGGCTTTGTTAATCATCCGTCGGTAGCTATTTTGGCACTTGACTTCATTTCACTTATACTGAATTACAAGACATTACTGATGTACAATTAATCAACCTATTCTGCATATCTAGTTAAAGTCAACATGACTTATATGCTACTAAAGATTCTATACAAAGGTGCATACATCAATGTGCTACAAACTTATTATTACATAAGCTACTCACTCGATGGATAATAAGTTAATCTTCCGTCGGGACTATAATGAGTTATCTGCCGGGACTATAATTCTTATCCGTTGAGTGCTACATTATTTCACTAAGTAAAATCTACTTAGATGTTTCGTTTAGGTAATCATCATGTACACAACATATTCACAACACAAATGATACAATCACTATTATGCCTTCAACTACTGGCAGTGATTTTGAACTGGCTGAAGACTCATTTAAGGATGCTGGTGGGGATGATGAGGAAGACAACATGAGTATAGGGGGAGATGCAGATGTTCCTGCCTGGATGCTAACTAAAGAATGTTCCTACTCACATCTCCAATCAACACTATTTAAGCTGATTTATGACACCAAAAAGCCATTCAAGCATCTACAAATGCCAGCACAAAGAGGCTACTTACAGCACATCTTGAAGCTCTTCAGCTGCATAAGATTCAAGCTCTCCAACACATCTAGACTTCGTGGAACCACCATGACTGAGATAACTCAGAAGCAAAGGAAGGAGGTTGATCTCAATATAAAGGTTGAGGCCATGGACTCTAGATTATCTGATATGGAGAAGTCAATGGCCAAGATACTTGCTTTTAATAACCCCAATTTTTGGAAATTTTGAAACCCTGATGAATAGTAACTTTTGCTGATTTTGCTAATTAATAAAAAATGTCAGACCACCCTATGTAGGGATTCTTTAATTGATATTCTGAGATCATATTAACATTCTATAATGTATATGAGGGTATGTAAAGATCATCACCAAAAGAATTGAGTATAAGGTAACATGATTAAAAGGATTTAAATTCAAGGATTATAAGAGAGGATCATAAAAGGAATATAAAATATTGAGAAAGGTTTAGGGAAACCCAAGTAATAAGATCCCGTATATGATCCCCCAAACGATTAACGGGTGCGAGAGTTAAGCAAATCGTAAAACAAATAAACGGTCAAGAAACAAGCTTGTAAAAGAAGCAAGGGAGATTAATCAAGTGGAGTAGAAACTAGATGACATCATCACTCCATAAGAATTAGACAAGTGGCTAGATTGTGAGGTAAGCATGGTGATGCAAGCATTAATCAAGATATTTATCCAAGATTAAACCTCCACCAAGTATCCTAATCACATTTTTAACCAAGTAATTAACCAAGCAACTCCTTTCTTCTCTCCCCACCTTGTAGCTTTGACTTTTTTCATGAAAAATGGAGGTTTAGAAATTCAAAGTCCAAGCTCCACACCTTCAAAAATTAAGAGGTTTGTTTCCATGGATTCTATATTTCTAAACTTAGTTATGGTATAATTTTGAGCTCTAGATTCCAAGGTTTACTAAGCTAATTAATTCATCCAAGTTCTTGATGAATAAGAAACTAACTTTGTGTTTTCTTGATTGTTTGTGAGATCCAAGCTTGTTAAAGGATATATCAAGGTCATAAGGCTCCCTAGCAACTTAGTTCACTCCAAGGAAGGTATAATCTCTCAAACCCAAGCTTTAACTTTGATTGTTAATGAGTTTTTGGATGATTTGGTGAAATTAAAGTTATATCCATGTTTGTATAAGTTAGATCCATGTTTGTATAAGTAAGATCCATGTGTATTAGTTAGTTTTGGTGGTTTAAAGATGAATATGAATGGATCTATAATTAGTACTTGAACAAGTGGTTTATTTGGTTGGATCTTGACTTGATCAGTAGTCATAAGTTATATTTGGTGTTGTGATGGTTGGATGGTGATTTGGTGAAGTTTGTTAGATAATTGGATTGGTAAGAAATTTGGAAATCACGTAAACATAGTCGCGTAATGCCTGATTTACCTTAGACTGTTTTTATTCTTAACTTTAGACACGTGAACTCACTATAAGATTTTGATCTTTGCCATTTTTAGATAGTTCATGTTACAAGCTTCGTTTTGATATGTCGTTCGCCTAAATCCATGTTACGAGCGATGATAAACGACCATTTTAAGTAATGGCATTTCGCGAGCGAACCCCGAAACCTCGAGTAACTTTGAGACCATAATTGAGACCCCTAAATGATTAATCGAAACACAAGAGAACTATGTCAAGTGAATAAGGCAGTTAGTAAAGTTCTCGCGAAAGAGTCTCCTTAAAATTCATAATGGTTAATTTATTAAAATTAGTGGAGCCGAGGGTACGCGAGCGATTAACGCAAATCGTTAAGCGTATAAGCGACCGTAAGCGATCGTAGAGTATGAGTGAGTTTTGTCTAGTTTCTTAAGTGACCGTGGTCTAATTCCGGCTTATATTGTTGTTCATAGGTTACCAGACCCACTCTAAGCTTAAGTCTACCCTGGAACACTCAGGCAAGTTTTCTACCCGTTATACTGTTGTTCTGATGTAAATATATTGATTCATTATCTTGAGATAAGTGCATAATTTTTTATCAGAAAATCTTGTGATATATTGGAGCATGTTGATATGATATATATATATATATATATGCATGCCTGTTCCATAATTTTGATATCTCATTGTTGATTCAAATGCTTATAAACTGCATAATACCTATGCTAGAGATAAGCAGTAGTTGCGTATACCCTTAGTATAGGGGACCCAAAGGTGAACATTATTCTGAACCGGGAGTCGATGTTCCCAAGTATAATATATGTATATTTATATATATATATATATATATATAGTTTTCTATAACTATTAATCGAATAAGCTATATTCGATGGTTTTGAATAATAATTAAACTTATTTTCGATTATTCAAATAAGGATCGTACTTTCATATAAGTATATCTTTTGTTATTTATTATTCGTTTCAAGTATGAGTTTTAAAACTTCTACTTCAATTATTTTTATAAATATTATCCTTTATAGGAATATTATTTAAATAATAATATTCAAATATTTTCTAATATATCGGGACTGATCTATTTTATTAAATCATCATTACTCTAAACATTCTTTAAAAATGTTTTCGAGTCTTCAAAATGATTTTAAAAGTTAGAGCGGATCCCAAAACTCGTTTTCAAATTTAAGATCTCCCTTTCGAAGGGGACTTGAATACTCGCTCAAAAATATGAGGGATCTGGCTCTATGGTGTATTTTATATTCGCAACGAGGTTGTTGTTTTGAGAAAACAATTTGATTACTTGCCCAACATTCGGAAAGTAAGTCCATCTAATTGAGTCGGCATAAGCGACATGCCTGGGTATGGTCTATGAAGGTGTAAGAGGCTGGGTGACAGTCCATCCATGCGTGAGTGGCCAGGTAACGGTCTAACGCGAGTTCCTAATGCGGCTAGGGTGATGACTGGCGAGGAATTCATCCATCTACAGTAGAAAAGGTTACTTAATTGGTATATTTGCTTGATCAGCAAGATATCGGGTCTATGCCAAAGCTTTCTTCTTTCCAAATTCATTGGATATTAAAACTCTGTTTATAATTTTCATAATAGAGGTTTTTAAGGAGTGTATGAGAGATATATATAGGTGTATATATATATATCAGGACTTAATGAAGTATCTCGTAACTTCATTTCTTTCAAATGATATTTCAAAGATTGAATCTATTCAAGTCTTACCTTGCAACTTCATCGATAGATGATGAACTTTTGAAACTGATTATACTTTGAACGGTGGTAGTTCAAGTAGTATTCGGAAAAAATATAAGTATATTGGAGTATCTTGTAACTTCATCTTTTCAACTTATATCTAGTTAATGATTATTTTATACATGAAAAAGATTTTCAGAAAAACGTTGGGACAAGGTTAAATATATGAGATCACCTTGCAACGATATTTTTATATAGTTATAAACTAGAACTCTGTGTATATTATGCATGGCAGAGGATTTCAAAGATTTTGAAAAGTATATATAATATATACTGAATATTTTGCGACTTGGTCGCGTTAATATATCAAACTTGGTTCATTTCTTCTTGACCAAGACTTTCATGAGTATTATGAGAATGCTCATATATTGTTAATTATTATACATGTTATTTTGGTGGGCTTGTTTCTCACCCTTGCTTTCTTCTTTCAACACACAACAACAGATAGACAAGATAAACAGGACCAAGCTCCCAATTCGCAAGTGGATAGGAAACATTCCGTAGTTTCCCGTAGGCGTTGATGCCGATGTAGCTGAGGTAGGAACTACCAATAGGCTAGGTTTTCAACTATTGATGTACCAGACTTATGTATATTATGAATTGTAATAATGGCAAAGAATAGGTAAATTTATTCAGAAACCCCTTTTGAGGTGTAATGACTTATAATTGTGGAGTAAAATGACTTGTGTTATTTTGGTATTCATCTCTGAGACTATAACTTGTGGTGTGTGTATATATTGTGGGGTCATAGTACGCAGTAACTGGTTGTTTATTTAGATTAAGTGTTGTTAAGGAAAATGGAACTCGTGACAACCCAGATCCTCGACCCCGGATTTGGGGGTGTTACAGAAATGGTATCAGATCCCAGAGTTATAAACCTCAGAGATGATGCGTCATTAAAATGATAAGTTTACTAAGATAATAAGAACTCTTTCCAAGTTCATAGTCGGACTACCTAACGTAGTACTGACAGTTAAAACCCTTATAGGAACCTTTATAAATATCATGATAGTAATATAGTTCATTATTGTATAGGGCAGCGGGGCACCGAACCCTGAGGTTCAGGAGCATTAGCATGGGGATGTTTTATTACATGTTGGAGATCAGATTGTGAATCCGATAGAGTACCCTAACGAGGGACCGGATGAGATTCATGTTGATGATGTAGTGATTGAGGATGTTGTCCCAAAAGGGCTTGTTGCTGAGGAGGATCCCATGAAGGATCCTAACAAGACTGAAGTGATGATCGTTAAGGAATTAATGACCGTAGTTAGGGTAACTACCAGAGATAGGATTGGCCGGTTACTACCTTAGGTTCTTTCAATTTTGCAAAGATCGCAGCCCCTTTAACGCGAATTACTCGTAAGACCGAGAAGTTCGAATGGATAGAGAAATGCGAGAACAGCTTCCAAGAGCTGAAGAAAAGATTGGTGATGGCACCTATGTTGGTGTTGCCGGATGGGAAAAGAGATTTTGTGATTTGTAGTGACGCTTCGCACAAGAGCTTAGGGTGCATGCTTATGCAGCACGGTAAGGTAATCGCGTACGTGTCAAGACAAATTAAGGGAATATAAAATCCGATATCCTACCCATGATCTTAGGCTCGTGGCCATAGTTTTGCCATAAAGATTGGAGGCGCTACTTGTGTGGAGAGAAGTGCGAGATTTACACAAACCATAAGAGCTCAAGTATATTTTCATGCAGATTGAGCTTAACATACGCCGAAGGAGGTGGTTAGAGCTAATCAAGGATTATGATTGTAAGATTCTTTATCATCCAAGAAAAGCCAATATGGTGGCCGACGCCCTTAGTAGAAAGGAGAGACTCAAGATGATAATGTCTTTGGGAGAGTTGATAAGAGATTTTGAGAAAATGGAAATAGAAGTGAACGTAACCGGAGCCGGTACCGAAAAGCTATTTGAGATTGCAATACAGCCCGAATTATTGGAAAAGATCATATTGGCCAAGAAAAAGTGATGAATGAAGGCAGAGAGCCAGTGACTGGAGAAAAGATTAATACCGAGAAAGATGATAAGGGAATAATGAGGTATTTCTACAGAATTTGGGTTCCAAACATTTAAGAGCTTAAGGACGAGATCTTAGATGAAAGCCATAGTTTGAGGAATAAGATTTAGGGCAAATCCTGAATGTGATAGTCAGGGAGGTCGCCATCAAGAAAGAAGGAACCGATAACATAATGAAGTGGAAAATAAGGATTTTAACGTATAAGATAACCTCAATTATGGGAGAAGGATGAAACATTTCATATTGAGAAAACAGAAGTCGAGCAAGATAGGGAGAACGAGGACGGTACTCCTGTGGGGAAATTTATGGACCTGCCTAAACAAAACTTATACTTTTATCCCCAACCACCACCCTTAGGAAAGGTGGGAATTTTTTCCAGGACCTTTAAGTCGCTAAGCTCTCAGAGTTCCAAGGAACAAGCTGACCCAGTCGAGGCAAGATCCTGGCTAAAGGAAATAGAGGAATCATTTGAGATCTAAATGATTGATAAAGCACAAAAGACTATTTTTAACCACTTATATTCCAAAGAGAAAGGCCAACGCTGGTGAGAGGCTTATAAATAATGAAGATAGTATAGAGGATTAGGAGCCAGACCAAAGGAGGATGAGTATGATGAATCATGAATCTAGGTTGTGAAAGTCGTCAAGATTCGTCTGAAGGACACGAATACAGAATAAAGGGATGTTTGAAATCAATGCTTATGTTGTGTTAGTTCATGAAATGGTTGTAATAGAAACGAAAATAAAATACTGAAAGGGGAAAGAGTATAAAGGGATATAAAGGAAATAGATTTGAGAAGCGATAAGGGAGTTAGGTATGTGAAACCCTAAGAAACCCTAACAATAAATAAAGGGAAGTGTGTCATCATCAGCGCGATGGTGACAGATCATAAGATAAAGTCAAGGTTTGAAGGCGTAAGCGATACGTATAATTAATCCTCTTTAAGTTGAGAGTATTCAATGAGACTTTGAGATAGACCGATGGATTAATAAGGAAAAACGGATGGACTGAGGAGATAGGATAACAAGAAATTAGGAAAATGGGATGAAGGAAGTGACCTTCAAGAATGTGAAGTGTAGGTAAGACCGGCGGCTTGATACCCATAAAGGGAGATGCCGGGTATAAAAGATATCCCAACATTGAGATGACGGTTGAGATAAATAATGGAGATAAATAAATAGTTAGAACTAAAAAAGCTCACATTGAACACGACCAATATCTTCCAGAACATTCCTGTTATCATTACCAAATCAGAAAAGAAAAGTGTATAACCATTGTTATCTTTTCGAGGCCATATGGATTGACCCCAGCTTGAATAAGGATGCTATTATGAAATTCGGTATAGACTATCAAAGTGGGAATGATTAAATAAGATAATCTATCAAGGATATATGACTTAATTTATCCATGGAAGGATGCAAGTACCTTTTTAAAGGTGGAATTAAGGATAGAACCTCGATAACTTGAGATGAACCTAGGGGAATGCATAAGGTTGGCATTTCACCAATAATAAGGATAATATTAGTGTCGAAGTATGAATTGGGAAGAATTAAAGTAACAATAATCTTTAAAGATTAGTAGAGAAAGTTTTTCAGAACTATATAGATAATGGTTCTAGTATTAGTAAATGATATCTTGATATGCCCTGTACCTAGGGAGTACCAGAGGAATGATTTAAGAATAACCTTGGAGAAGTTACAAAAAGAGTGGTTATATTTAAGTTTTTACAAATAGAAACTGTAACGCCCCCAAATCCGGGGTCAGGAATCTGGGTCGTCACGCCATCCTTCACTCATGTGTAACCTGGTATTAATTCAATAATCCAACAGACCCCAATCTCATACTCGCACACACAAGTTATAGCCTTAGAAATGACGTACAGAATATAATCTTCTTTTATTACACTCAAATGTACTTTACAGGATCTCAAACAATTATTTATAACCTCTACATGAAGTTACAATAATTACGACTGATATCTTATATCTATCTAATACTCTAGCACACCTGAGACAAAGCTGTCAGGGATCCTCCCCATGACTGCAAGCGACTAAGTCCCACACCGGCATACTGGTTATCTGTTGTGTTGTGTTATTTAAAAAAAAGCAAGAGTGAGCTATAATGTCCAGCATAATAATGTACAGTATGAAAATGACTATATGATAAACTCACGTAAAACATCATATTTGATAGTTACGTTTTATTCAAAAATAGTTTCCCTTGGTGATACACACCTTTTACGAAAATAATCCTTTGGTGGATTTTATTAACCTGCGAATAACTTAATAGTAAACCCAACACCTAGGCTTGGTTTACGGTATTGCATCACTATTCCAATTGGAAGAATAGGACATTCATTGGAGCCACCGCATACGATGATCAGTCATACTGTGATAAAAGTAACCTTTTCTGCTAGTAGAAGGACGACACCTTCATATCCCGGTTATCACCCTTGCCGCATATGGGCTATGTGTCTTCATTTCGGGTATACACACACTTCGCAGGTCCTTAGGTACATATTATACCGTCTCCTACGGTACCAGTAGTCTATCCAATACACGAAGTACTTGGATCCTACCCCTCCCTTGTCCTTTAGGAAATCCTATCATATCTCGAGAACTCGAACCACATCGAAGTTTCCCCCAAGCGTTTTGCTTGTTGATAGGCATAACTTTACTTTATATATATATATGTGCTTCCAAAGATTTCAGAGAAAGTACTAGGGATGTGACTTGAACGTTGTCAACTGATAATTAAATAAGGGGGAAAAATTTACTCCTTGAAACTATATTCAAAATATTAAATAAGTCGGGATAATATTCTCCGACGATCTGAAATTATTCGAATAATCTTCGAAATCAGAAAGTAGTTTAAATCCGGTTCTATGATTTTTAAATCAATAATAAACTCTTTAATAATTAATAAATAATTAAATAATAATCGATAAATAAATAAACCTCGAATGAGTTTACTCTCTAAAAGAATATTTAAAATAATCTTCATCAACTAGTTTATGTCTACGTAGTTAATAATCTTTAATGATTAATCAAGTTTGAAATAAATAATTGTTGGGGTATACTACTCCTATGATAAATCATTAGTAGATAAATAATTCTTGTCTGAACGATAAAGTATAGATGAGGGAATACGATCTTTGGAAATCGTTTTAATAAAAGTTCGAGGTATTTTTAATGTTTGCAAGCGGACGTTGAGTCCCTTTAAAACGTACTACTCTGGATTTGTAATTGTCCTATAATATCACCAGAATGATTACCGGGTTTTTATTTTATAAAAACAAAGCTGACCGACTCTTGGTCTTACAACTTATACATCACGCTCTACTTAGCGCTAATATTCTTAAATAAAGCACCTCCGGAATACTTCCGGGTTTTCATCAATTTTTACTGACCGATCCTCGGTCTAAAATATATACACGCCACGCTACTCGCTAGCATTAACGTTCTCAATTATAAACTCCTCCGGGATACCTCTAGGTTTTTATAAGCTTACACCAACCGACTATCGGTCTAAATATAACATTTCGAACTCGGTATGAACATATACTAGAAATTATCAACAATTGAATAATGTAATACGTCTCAAACTTCGTAAAACAGTTTAAAGCAATCTCATGCATATATCACAGTTTTTTAAAATATTCATAACACAACAGTTCTTAAAAGGTACGGTTTGAAAACTTGCCCGGGTATCTTGAGGTGGAGGATGCTCTAGGTTCCGCTCGGAAATCTATAACCATAAATACAATTCATTTCGTTAGGTCCCGTTCTAATTTAAGGTGACTCGCACCCATGCGCTACTTATAATGTACCCTCTCAACTTATACTACCCTTATTATTCCTTTAAGTCCTTATTGACATCATGGTCGCTTCATTTTTCTAAGTATCTTAGGTTCATTCTCTTTATCGTCGTCGGCTCCGCTTATGGATTCTTACGGCTTCTACTCGCGCCGTCTCGGCTCAGATATTTTTATAAAATTGAGAAATCATTATTTTCACTTGAAATTTTTATGAAAGTTAAGAAACTCAATATGTTACTGTCTTTAAATATTTTATGATTTATGAACACTTTTAAGTCGATCCTTTATATTTTCAAAATTCGTAATTCGTAGCAGTTTTTGTCGCGTAAATCACTTTTAGTAAAACGACCATAACTTTTGATTCGTAAATTGAAATCAAGCGATTCAAGCGCCTAAAAGATCCTTATATCATTTTCTATTATAATCAAGGGTTAGTTTTCAAGAAACTATAGTTTAAAACTTTGGGAATTTCTGCAGAAACTTAAAGTTACGATTTGTTGGTTTTAATGGAGTTACGTTTACGATCGAGGTTTCGTTTACGCCTAACTCTTAACACAACCACCAACAATCATCATTTCATAATCAACACACAAACTCCTCTCAAGAACATCATGTTCTTGAGGAAACAACAATCAACCTCAAACCTACTTAACTTAAACACCAAGATTTCAACAATACCACTTCTTAAACTAGGTTTACTACCACATACTAAATGGATCTTAAAAAATGAATCTTAAATAAAGTTGGGCCAAAGACTTTTACCTTTATTGAAAGATTGAGATGTGTTCTTGAGGATGTTGGAGGCTTGGAAGTGCTTGGTATGATTTTTGGAACCTAAAACTACCATTAAAATCAATAAACCAAAGAGGAGTTACTATTCACACTATTCACTAGTGACTTTCTTGATTTTATTTCACCCATCAAACCTTGATAAAAAGAGATGTTTTATTACCTTAGTTTGATTGTTAGGAAGCTTGAGAATTAATGGGATGATTTTACCATGGCTAGATTTTGAGATTTGAATTTGGATTTCTCCCTTTTCTTCTTGAAGGCCGAATGGAAGAATGAAGGGGGGGGGGGGTATTTATGCTTGCTTCTCTTGGTTGCTTCTCTTGGTTGCTTCCAGGAAATGGGGTGGTGATATCTTACACTTGATTTTTATTCTCCTAGGTTGAATCCTAGATTTATTCCTTGTTGCAAATCTTGGGGACAAAAGCTAACTACATGGGTTAGCTTCCTTAGCACACTTATTTTGGCTAGCTTGCTTGATCATCTTATGGTTAGCTTACTATTTGATAAAGTAACTATTGTTACTTTCTTACCATGGTCAATTAGTGCGTTACATTTATTTAATCATCTACGCGTTCGCTCGGTCGCTTAAACGTTTTCGAAATACTTTCTCGTAAATGGTTCGCGACGTAATTCCTTTTATATTTATTCCTTATATTTTGAATTATCATACTTAAATATAAATCCGTAGGGTTTTAAATTTGTAGTTATATTATGATTCCCGTAATCCTCGATGATTCGTAAATATGGTCATTTTTCAAAGTTCGTTTTCTTTGAAAACTAATAGCGTTTACATACACTCATTTAGTACGTATAATAATGTTATCAATTCCAAAAATCATTTCTCATGCAAAACATAGTGTGGGCTAAAAAGTTTTTCCCCGTCCGTCAGGGTTACTATTCATTAAACATTTTACAAGGTCTCAAAAATTCAAGTTATTATATTACTATTCATAAAGCTTTTTTACCGATGTCAAAAATTTGGGTTCTTACAGTCTTCCCCCCTTAAAAGGATTCCGTCCCGGAATCAGTTCAGAAACAGGTAGGGATATGGTTCTCGCATGACAACCTCGAGTCCTCACGTTGACCTTGCAGTATTTGATCCTTTCATAAAATTTTCACTCATCCATCCAATATATTTCCGGGTACTTGTCCTTGTAGCCTTATGACCTCTACACGTTACTCGACATACGCTAAGTCTGGAAATAGTCCCGTTGTGAAATTAAATATTGGGTCCTTGTGCGGTGCAGTCTTCACGGGGTCTCTCTGTCCCAATTATCTCTTCTGCGTTCATAAAAAATTTGTAGAGTGGACATCTATCGTTTGCATAATAAATAAGCGGTCTTATTTAATCTATTACTCAAAATCCTCAAATAGCACGACGGCTAACTTGGTTCTTGATAATTCTCCTTCAAAATTTATTATAATTAACTCTTAATCCTATTTGGGTCATCTACAAGTCAAAATTGCCAATATTTTAACCCTCGCCCTTCCGTTTTCATTTTCAACTATGTCGAATACTTACTTACCTACTCAATGGCATACCTGTTATGACCGGTATCTTCGTGTAATATTATTTATGGATTTGGTATAATATTAAAGCCAAATGAAAATATATTCAATGATTGTACGTTTGTATGAGTGAAAATTTCTGCATTATAAATTTGCTTTATGTAGTGTATGATTTTTTCAAAGCAAGAGTTTATTTATTTACTTTATTTTTGTTTTATCAGGAATATTCTAAACCTTGGAGAGCACTTAGAAGTGAGTATTAGTCAACCACCATAGTTTTAGAACACTTAGAAGTGAGTATTAGGTCAACCACCATAGTTGTAAGATAGTATAAGGTCAGTAGAGCAAAAGGCACAAGTGAGGGTCAATAGGTGTTGTATAATTTAGGAAAGGCACATCGAGTTAGGAAGCCAAAATTAGAGGACTATGTCTAGTTTAGCGACCAAGTGACTTAAGTTGTGAGTCGAGATCATCCAAGCCTAGTGTTGAATTATGGTATATATGGTGTTATTTGGTATTAATATATGATATGTGATTATGTGGCTATGTGTGTGCAATTGTAATTTAAAAGTGAATATAAATTAAGTGCATATAGGCCTAAGTGCCATCCGTGTTTAATTTCGAGTTGTAATGTAATAACCCCCAAAATTTTCAACTTTTTGTAACCCTTGTGAATAGTGTTTTAGCTGAATGAGAAAACTTTTCACGCCACACTATGTAGGGGTTCTGTTATGGATATTCTGGGATATTATTAGTACTCTATGTAGTATATAAGTGTATGTAAAGATCGTCAGAATCCAATTCCGAACACTTTGGTTTTTCCCGGAAATCCACAAGATACGGAGAGAATTGAGTATAAGGTAACAGGATAAAAAGGATTTAAATTAAATGATTATAATAGAGGATCATAAAAAGGAATATAATGTATTGAGAAAGGTTAAGGGAACCTAAGTAATAAGATCCCGGGTATGATCCTTCAAACGATAAACGAGAACGAAAGTTAAGCGAACCGTATAACAGATCAGCAGTCATTAGGCAAACGATTAGGAAGTTAATCAAAGGGATTAGTGGAAATGATGTCATCCAACCAATAGAAAGAGGACAAGGAAGGGAGGATGACATCATGAGGATGACACAAGCATGACATGGGAAGGAAGGAGGTGTGGTAGCTTTGTAACCACACAAATTCAAGGGCAAGAAGGTAATTGACTAAATCAAACACAAAAGCAAAGCAACCAAGCCAAGTAAATTCATTCTTCATCAAAAATCAAAAAGAACCAAGGCCTTGTTCATGCTTGCTCTCGGCTTTTCACTATTCATTAGGAAAGAAATTTCAAAAATTCAAGATCCAAGCTTCCTAAATTGGTGAGTAAATTCCCTAATCATCTTCATGCTTAGTTAGGGCTATATCATGAGTTTAAGCCATTAATTCCTTCTCAATCTTCTTCATTTAATCAAAGAAGAAGACTATGAATAGTGTTTTCAAGTTTTTAACTTGAAGTTTTTCTTGTTTTTCTTGAAGATCCAAGCATTCTTAAGACTTCTCAAAGCTTCTTAAGGCTTCCTAGCTCCTCCCACCACTTCAAGGAAGGTATACCATCTCCAAAACCTAGATTCCTATATATTATAAGATGATTTTGATTAGTAGGATGATATTGTAGCTTGTTGTTGTGATTAGAGTTTGGGATTTGAAATGTTAGTGAAATGGAATGGTAAATGTTGTGGTTTTGAATAAAAGAACTTAAGTATGATTAAAGTTAAGCTTAGGCATAAGTATGAATGATTAAATTGAATTGGTTGGGGTTGTTATGATGTGATAAGGATGGATGTTGGTTGTATGTTGGATTTGAGGTTGATTTGGAATGGTTTTGAATGGTTTAAATTATTGAAAATCGTGTAAACATAGCCGTCGTAACGTCCGATTTTCTTTAGACTGTTTTTGTGCATAACATTAGGACCCGAGAAACCCCTGCTAGATTATGACCATTTCCATGTCTAGATAGCTCATGTTACGAGCTTCGTTTTGATATGTAGTTCGTTCGATTCCGATGCACGGTTTAGGAGAAACGACCGTTTCAAGTAACGGCATTTCGCGAACGAAACTTTTCCCCTCGCCTTACTTTGAAACATAGGTTAAAGACCAAAAAGGGTTAATTAATGTATGAAACATTTATGGTAAGTGTGTTAGGCAGTTGGTAAGACACTCGCAAAGGAATCGCTTTAAAACTCGTAAAGGTTAAATTATTAAAAATGGTGGAGCCGAGGGTACCCGAGTGACTTAAGCGAATCAGTGAGCGCAAAACAAGCGTTAGAGTCTAAGTTAGTTAAAGTATAGATTTACAAGTGATTTTGGTTTAATTCCAACTTACTTGTTGTTTATAGGTTACCAGACTCGTCCCGAGCCTTTTATCACCCCAAGTCGCTTAGGCAAGTTTTCTACCCGTTATACTGTTGTTGTGATGAATATATGTATATGCATTATCTTGCGATAGATGCATGTTGGTTAATTAGCAAATGTTGCGATATATTGAAGCATGTTGATATGGTATATATATGCATGCCTGTTTCGTATTCTTGATTTATATATCTGTTGGTTCAAGTGCTTATTCGTTGCATAATACCTATGCTAGAGATAAGCGGTATTTGCATATACCCTTAGTATAGGGACCCAAAGGTGAAAACATTTTCTAAAACCGGGAGTCGAGGATCCCGAGTAGATTATATATATATATATATATTTATATATATATATGGTTATAGTTTTCAAAACTATTAATCGAATAAGGTTTATTCGATAACTTTATTTTATTAATGAATATTATCTTGAATATTCATTCGAGGGCTTATGACTCCTTTTATTTTATTAATTGAATATTATTTGAATATTCATTTGAGGATGTATGACTCCTTTATTTTATTTAATGAATATTATTTATAATATTCATTCGAGGTATTATGACTCCGCTTATTACTGAAATATATTCTTTATTTTATTAAAGAATAAGGTGTTAATAATCAAACTTATTTTCGATTATTCAAATAAAGATAATACTTTCATATAAGTGTATCTTTGGTTATTTAATACTCGTTTCAAGTATAAGTTTTAAAACTTCTACTTTAATTATTTTTATAAAGATTATTCTTTATGGGAATATTATTTAAATAATAATATTCAGATATTTTCTAATATATCGGGACTGATTTATTTCATTAAATCAGCTTTACTCCAAACATTCTTAAAAATGTTTTCGAGTCTTCAAAATGATTTTAAAAGTTAGAGCGGATCCCAAAACTCGTTTTCCGATTTAAGATCTTCCTTTCGAAGGAGACTTGAATATTCTCTCAAAATCTTGGGGATCCGGCTCTGTGGTGTATTTTATATTCGCAACATGGTTGCTATTTTGAGAAAACAATTTGATTACTTGCCCAATGTTCGGGAAGTAAGTCCATCTGATTGAGTCGGCATAAGCGACAGGCCGGGGTACGGTCTATAAAGTGTAAGTGGCTGGGTGGCAGTCCATCAACGCGTGAGTGGCCGGGTAACGGTCTAGCGCGAGGTCCTAATGCGGCCAGGGTGATGACCGGTGAGGAATTCATCCATCTACAGTAGAAAAGGTTACTTATTGGTATCTTTGCCTGATCAGCAAGATATCTGGTTTATGCCAAAATTCTTTTCCTTTCCAAAATTTATTGGATGTTTCAAACTCTGTTCATACTTTACATAACAGAGGTTCCAGGAAATGTTTAAGAGATATATATGTGGATATATATATATCGGGACTAAATAAAGTATCTCGTAACTTTATTTCATTCAATAATATTTCAAAGATTGAATCTATTCAAGTCTTAACTTGTGGTCTCATCTATGGGATGTTTTTTTAAAGCTTATAATACTTTGAACGGTGGTAGTTCAAGTAGCTTTATAAATGATATAAGTGTAGTGAAGTATTGGTAACTTCATTCCTTATTTTTACTTATATCTAGTAAGTAATTATCTTACGCATGATAAAGATTCTAGTAAGTATCCATTTAGATACTTATATTATTGTTATCACTATGTATTATCTTGCGAGCTGTAAGGCTCACTCTTGCTTTATTTCTTCATCACACAACAACAGTTAGGAGAGATGGCCAGACTCCAGCAGACCCAGCGCAAGCGCGTGGGAAGCGTCCCGCGTCTTCCCGATGATGTTGTAGCTGCTATAGCTGCAGAGGTAGATCTAATGTAGTTCAGACCATCTACTTTTGGGAATCAAATTATGTATAATTATAACTTGTGGCAGATAATGGCAATTAACTGTAAATTTATCAAGTAATCATTTTGGGTTGTAATAACTGTTAAATGGTGGATTCAAAGACTTGTACTTATTTCAATTTCATCTCTGAGACTATAACGGGTTGTGGTGTGTGTTAGTGTGGGGTCACAACATAAGGTTATTATTATTAATTAAGTGAAGTGATATTGTGGAAAGAAAGACCGTGACGACCCGGATCCCCGACCCCGGATCTGGGGGTGTTACAGAAATGGTATCAGAGCTAAGTGTTATAAACCTCAGAGATGATGTGTCGATATAATAACAAACTCACAAAGATAATAAGAACTCTTGCCAAGTTCATGGTCGGACTACTTAAAGTAGTGCTGACAGTTAAAACCCTTACGGGAACCCTTATAAGTATCATGATAGTAACTTAGCTCGTTTAATGTGTAGGCGCCTGAGATAGAGGACCCTGAGATGTTCGAGCGTGAGCATGATGAGGCATTGCTAGATGTTGAGGATCAGGAGGAGCCTGAGATGGAGGAGGATGAGGAGGACCCCTCAGAGGAGTCAGAGACGGAGGTCATTGCTATTTCAGATGAGGAGGACCCCTCAGAGGAGTCAGAGACAGAGGTTATTGCTATTCCAGATGAGGAGGACCCGGATAAGGTCCCAGTAGCTGAGGAGTGTGTTGGACCTATGGTAGTGTATGCTGGTATCCCATTACCCACAATTCCGGTGGTCAGAGCCCCTACCCCTCCACCACTATCTTGGATTCCTGATGATGACAGCTCAGAGACCCATACTTCCGAGCCTAGGCAGACCGAGGAGGCACCCTCAACGGCTCCGGATTCACCACCTCTTGACCCTGCCCACAGGCAGTCTTCGTTAGCACATGGATATGTTCAGGATGTTCTGAGGACCCGAGTGGCTGTTGCCGAGGGCCGACTAGATGAGGCCAGGAGGGAGTTGGATGCAGAGAGGGCGGGTAGGCGTACCCGAGCTTATGAGACTAGGGCTTCTATACCCCGATCCTTGAGGAGGGAGCTTACGGGGATAGAGCTCACATCCCGAGCGAGGCTCAGATCGCTCCAGGGGGACAGGCATGGTAGGATCTCCAGGCGGCAGGCCGACTATATCTTCCGCCGTGCGATGGAAAGGGTTTGGGAGCTGACCCGCTCCGGTGTGTGATTCAGGATTAATGATGGAATAGTCTAGTTGTCTAGTTAGCCGAGGCCTTAGTAAGAGCCAATTTTTCGGGATAGTTGACTTGTATATAGCATCCCTTTTTCTGACTAGACAAGTAGACTCTTGTGTATCACTTTTGGGACAGATGACTGTAGCACTGTTGTACTTTTGACCAGATCAAACTATGTATTTCTCGCATTATGTATATATTTGTTTCCTTTCGGTTCAGTTCCATAGTGGCGGGATCACTGTTTTTATCATTATTATTACTGCACTTCGTATTAGAACTTTCCTAAAAATAATAGAATTGTGATATACGTTCTCCCCATTATAAGAGATGTGCAAGGCACAATGTTGTATATGATTGTGACCTAATGTTGAATTTTCCCAATAATTTTTTTTATTATTATCAGAATCATGCCGCCAAGAAAGATTGGAACTAGGGCGAACCCTGGATCTGAGGACCAGGGAAGCCATAATCAGGACAATAGAAACCAAGAACATAGTGAAGAGGAAGATGAGGATTATGTGGAACAGGATGACTCCCTGTATGAAGAGGAAGAGGAAACATATGATGTTGAGGGATTTGAGATAGAGGCTGAAGAAGGAGAAACCGAGGTGGAGCAACCAGTACCAAACCCAGGCATGGATCCCATGGGCCAGTTCATGCAACTCCTAAGGCAAAATTTGGAACGTCAACCCAACCCACCCCCTCAAGGAAGTAACAATGCTGTGGCAAACTCTTTCAGGGCTTTTAAGTCCCTTAAGCCCCCTGAGTTCCACGGATCAGCCGACCCAGTTGAGGCAAGGGCATGGTTAAAGGAAATGGAGAAATCTTTTGAGATTTTGAGTACCAAGGAGGCATAGAAGACTGTATTTGCTACCTACCTTCTGAAAGGAGAAGCTAACTACTGGTGGGAGGCCAAGAAAAATATGGAGACAGACGCTATTATAACCTGGGAGAGATTTAGTCAGTTGTTTCTGGGGAAGTATTTCCCGAGGTTTATGGAAAACCAGATGGAGCTCAAGTTCTTGGAGCTAAAGCAGAATAACTTGTCTGTAGCAGAGTACGAAGCGAAATTTACTGAGTTATCAAGGTTTGTGCCAGAGTTTGTGAGCACCGAGGAAAAGAAAGCTAGGAGGTTTCAGCAGGGACTGAAACCGTGGATTCAGAATAGGGTGGCAATCCTTGAGCTTACGGACTATGCCACTCTGGTACAAAAGGCAACGATTGTAGAAGTTGGAAGTGAACAGATGCAGAAGGAAAGAGAGAAGAAAGGAATAAAGAGGAAAAGTATGAGCATGGGTGGAGGTTCCGCAGGAAGGAGCTTCCCAACTAGATTTAATCGAGGAGCAGTGTCCCTACCGGGAAAGAACACTGGGTTTAAGCGGCCAATGAGTGTGAGTGTGAGCCAGGGCGGCCAGAAGCCAAGAATGTCCTATTCCAACCAGTCTCGACCCCCATTGCCAGCCTGTAACATATGTGGAAGGAATCACACTGGGGAGTGTAAAGAAAAACCAGTAACCTATTTTAAGTGCGGTCGGGAAGGCCACTACTCAAATAAATACCCTTCGTCAGCCCCTGCCGTCGTTCCAACCACCAATTGTCATCTGTGTGGACGCCCGGGTCATTGGAAGAGGGAATGCCCAATGAACAAACCAGCAGCTTCGGGAGCAAGTAGGGCTGCTTCTAATAAGCCACCTACTGCGAGGACTTTCAATATGACAGTCCAGGATGCTATGAAAGATTCAGATGTGATAGCAGGTACCCTTTCTCTAAATTCAGTCAGTGCAAATGTTTTATTTGATTCGGGAGCAACTAAATCTTTTATATCAAAGGACCTTGCGCGTAAGTTAAGACTTAAGGCTGAACCCTTGATAGAACCCTTACAAGTAGAAATAGCCAATCATGAAATTATTCCTGTTAACCAGATTCACCCCGCCTGTGAGATAGGCATAGGGGAGAAATCTTTCAGTGTTGATCTGATTCCTTTTAAATTAGGGGAGTTTGATGTGATTTTGGGAATGGACTGGCTATCTAGCAACGATGCTCAGATAGATTGTAAAGGGAAGAAAGTTAAGTTAAATATCCCCGGGAAGAAAGAAGTTATATTTAGAGGAAAGAGGCAGGCGCAGAAATTTTTGACCATGGCCCAGGCCAAAAGGATGCTACGAAAAGGAAGTGAGGCTTACCTAGCCTATGTGGTGGACACGCAGAAGGAGGTGCCCAACTTACAAGATATTCCAGTAGTCAACGAATTTGAAGATGTATTCCAACAAGACCTTCCGGGATTACCACCCGATAGAGTGATTGAATTTGCTATTGAGTTGGCCCCAGGGACGGCGCCAGTTTCAAAAGCACCTTTCCGGTTAGCCCCGTTAGAAATGAAGGAATTAGCTATCCAATTACAGGAACTCTTGGATAAGGGTATGATAAGACCTAGTGTGTCTCCGTGGGGAGCACCAGTTTTATTTGTTAAGAAGAAAGATGGGAGCATGAGGTTGTGCATCGACTATCGAGAGTTGAACAAGCTAACCATAAAGAATAGGTACCCATTGCCTAGAATAGATGATCTGTTTGACCAGCTAAAGGATGCTGTTTATTTTTCCAAGATCGACCTGAGAACTGGATATCACCAACTAAAGATTAAACCCGAAGATATTTCCAAGACAGCGTTCCGTACCAGGTATGGGCATTATGAGTTCTTGGTAATGTCCTTTGGATTAACCAACGCCCCAGCGGCTTTCATGGATTTAATGAATAGAGTATTTAAGAAGTACTTGGACAAGTGTGTGATAGTTTTTATCGATGATATTTTGATCTACTCAAGGACTGAGGCAGAACATGCAGAGCATTTGAGGATAGCTCTAGGAATACTCAGAGAGGAGCAGTTATATGCCAAATTCTCGAAGTGTGAATTCTGGCGGAATGGAGTACAGTTTTTAGGACATGTGATCAATAAAGAAGGAGTATTGGTCGACCCCTCCAAGATAGAGGCGGTCTCAAATTGGGAAAGGCCAACCACACCCACAGAGGTAAGGAGTTTCATAGGATTGGCCGGCTACTATCGTAGATTTGTTCAGGACTTTGCGAAGATCGCAGCCCCTTTGACACGACTTACTCGTAAGACAGAGAAGTTTGAATGGACGGAGAAATGCGAGAACAGTTTTCAGGAATTAAAGAAAAGGTTGATAACGGCTCCGGTATTGGCATTGCCGGACGGAAAAGGAGATTTTGTGATATATAGTGACGCGTCGCACAAAGGATTAGGATGTGTGCTTATGCAGCACGGTAAAGTTATTGCGTATGCGTCGAGACAACTGAAGGAATACGAGGTTAGATATCCTACTCATGACCTTGAGCTCGCGGCAATAGTATTTGCTTTAAAAAATTTGGAGGCACTACTTGTATGGAGAGAAGTGCGAAATTTTCACAGACCATAAGAGCCTCAAGTACATATTTACGCAGAAAGAGCTCAACATGCGCCAGAGGAGATGGTTAGAACTAATCAAGGACTATGATTGTGAGATTCTCTATCATCCAGGGAAAGCCAATGTGGTGGCTGATGCCCTTAGTAGAAAGGAAAGACTCAGAATGATAACGACTTCGGAAGAGTTGATAAGGGATTTTGAGAGAATGGAAATAGAAGTAAAGGTAACCGGAACCGGAACTGAAAAGCTTTTTGAGATCTCAATGCAGCCAGAGTTATTGGAAAAGATCAGATTGTGCCAGGAGAAAATAATGAATGAAGGCAGAGAGTCAATGACTGGAGAGGAGATCCATACCGAGAAAGATGATAAAGGGATAATGAGGTACTCCTACCGAATTTGGGTTCCGAATGTTCAAGAACTTAAAGATGAGATTTTGGATGAAAGCCATAGTTCAAGGTATTCCATTCACCCGGGAAGTACCAAGATGTATAGGGATTTGAAGGAATATTACTGGTGGCCCAACATGAAGAGGGACGTAGCAGAATGGGTAAATAAGTGTTTGACTTGCCAAAGAGTAAAGGCAGAGCACCAGAGACCCAGTGGACTTTTGCGACCCCTGGAGATTCCCGAATGGAAATGGGAACAGATAGCGATGGATTTTGTTGTAGGCTTGCCAAGGACGAAAGCCAATCACGACGCCATTTGGGTAATTATAGACTGACTGACAAAGTCAGCTCATTTCATTCCTATCAATGAGAGATACACAGTCGATAGACTGGTGGACATTTACCTTAAGGAAATAGTGACGCGACATGGAGTCCCAGCGTCCATTGTCTCAGACCGAGACCCCAGGTTCAACTCCAGATTTTGGAGGAGCTTTCAGGAATGTGCGGGGACCAAGTTAAATATGAGTACCGCGTACCATCCCCAGACGGATGGACAGAGTGAAAGGACCATCCAGACACTAGAGGATATGTTGAGGGTCTGTGCAATAGACCTTAAAGGAAGTTGGGATGATCACTTGCCGTTGATGGAGTTTTCTTATAACAATAGCTTTCATGCTAGCATCGGAATGCCGCCTTATGAGGCCCTGTACGGAAGAAGGTGTCGATCTCCCTTATACTGGGATGAAGTAGGAGAGCGGAAGATGCTCGGACCCGAAGTGGTCCAAAGGACCAAAGATATAGTGGATCTTATCAGAGGGCGACTTGTAGCAGCCCAAGACAGACATAAGAAATATGCAGACCTAGCCCGAAAGGACAAGGAATATGAAGTAGGGGACTTAGTACTGTTGAAAGTATCCCCTTGGAAGGGATTAATGAGGTTCGGAAAGAAAGGAAAACTAAGCCCAAGATACATTGGACCTTTTGAGATATTAAGACGGATTGGAAAGTTAGCTTACGAGCTAGCCCTACCCCCTAATTTGCAACAAGTTCATAATGTGTTCCATGTGTCAATGCTAAGGAGGTATCATCGGGATGCCAGACACATAGTGGAGTACGAGCAGGTGGATATGCAGCCAGATCTAACTTACGTGGAGAAGCCAGTAAGGATTATGGATAAGAAGGAGCAGGTGCTTCGGAACAAAGTGATCAAGCTAGTCAGAGTACTATGGCAGAATCATAACGTGGAAGAATCAACTTGGGAACTAGAGAGCACAATGCTAGAAAAGTACCCCCATTTGTTTTCTGTTTGATTCCGGGACGGAATCCTTTTAAGGAGGGGAGACTGTAATAACCCCCAAAATTTTCAACTTTTTGTAACCCTTATGAATAGTGTTTTAGCTGAATGAGAAAACTTTTCACGCCACACTATGTAGGGGTTCTGTTATGGATATTCTGGGATATTATTAGTACTCTATGTAGCATATAAGTGTATGTAAAGATCGTCAGAATCCAATTCCGAACACTTTGGTTTTTCCCGGAAATCCACAAGATACGGAGAGAATTGAGTATAAAGTAACAGGATAAAAAGGATTTAAATTAAAGGATTATAATAGAGGATCATAAAAAGGAATATAATGTATTAAGAAAGGTTAAGGGAACCTAAGTAATAAGATCCCGGGTATGATCCTTCAAACGATAAACGAGAACGAAAGTTAAGCGAACCGTATAACAGATCAGCGGTCATTAGGCAAACGATTAGGAAGTTAATCAAAGGGATTAGTGGAAATGATGTCATCCAACCAATAGAAAGAGGACAAGGAAGGGAGGATGACATCATGAGGATGACACAAGCATGACATAGGAAGGAAGGAGGTGTGGTGGCTTTGTAACCACACAAATTTAAGGGCAAGAAGGTAATTGACTAAATCAAACACAAAAGCAAAGCAACCAAGACAAGTAAATTCATTCTTCATCAAAAATCAAAAAGAACCAAGGCCTTGTTCATCCTTGCTCTCGGCTTTTCACTATTCATTAGGCAAGAAATTTCAAAAATTCAAGATCCAAGCTTCCTAAATTGGTGAGTAAATTCCTTAATCATCTTCATGCTTAGTTAGGGCTATATTATGAGTTTAAGCCATTAATTCCTTCTCAATCTTCTTCATTTAATCAAAGAAGAAGACTATGAATAGTGTTTTCAAGTTTTTAACTTGAAGTTTTTCTTGTTTTTCTTGAAGATCCAAGCATTCTTAAGACTTCTCAAAGCTTCTTAAGGCTTCCTAGCTCCTCCCACCACTTCAAGGAAGGTATACCATCTCCAAACCCTAGATTCCTATATATTATAAGATGATTTTGATTAGTAGGATGATATTGTAGCTTGTTGTTGTGATTAGAGTTTGGGATTTGAAATGGTAGTGAAATGGAATGGTAAATGTTGTGGTTTTGATTAAAAGAACTTAAGTATGATTAAAGTTAAGCTTAGGCATAAGTATGAATGATTAAATTGAATTGGTTGGGGTTGTTATGATGTGATAAGGATGGATGTTGGTTGTATGTTGGATTTGAGGTTGATTTGAAATGGTTTTGAATGGTTTAAAATATTGGAAATCGCGTAAACATAGCCGTCATAACGTCCGATTTTCTTTAGACTGTTTTTGTGCATAACATTAGGACCCGAGAACCCCCTGCTAGATTATGACCATTGCCATTTCTAGATAGCTCATGTTACGAGCTTCGTTTTGATATGTAGTTCGTTCGATTCCGATGCACGGTTTAGGAGAAACGACCGTTTCAAGTAACGGCGTTTCGCGAACGAAACTTTTCCCCTCGCCTTACTTTGAAACATAGGTTAAAGACCAAAAAGGGTTAATTAATGTATGAAACATTTATGGTAAGTGTGTTAGGCAGTTGGTAAGACACTCGCGAAGGAATCGCTTTAAAACTCGTAAAGGGTAAATTATTAAAAATGGTGGAGCCGAGGGTACCCGAGTGACTTAAGCGAATCAGTGAGCGCAAAACAAGCGTTAGAGTCTAAGTTAGTTAAAGTATAGATTTACAAGTGATTTTGGTTTAATTCCAACTTACTTGTTGTTTATAGGTTACCAGACTCGTCCCGAGCCTTTTATCACCCCAAGTCGCTCAGGCAAGTTTTCTACCCGTTATACTGTTGTTGTGATGAATATATGTATATGCATTATCTTGCGATAGATGCATGTTGGTTAATTAGCAAATGTTGCGATATATTGAAGCATGCTGATATGGTATATATATGCATGCCTGTTTCCTATTCTTGATTTATATATCTGTTGGTTCAAGTGCTTATTCGTTGCATAATACCTATGCTAGAGATAAGCGGTATTTGCATATACCCTTAGTATAGGGACCCAAAAGTGAAAACATTTTCTAAAACCGGGAGTCGAGGATCCCGAGTAGATTTTATATATATATATATATATTTATATATATATATGGTTATAGTTTTCAAAACTATTAATCGAATAAGGTTTATTCGATAACTTTATTTTATTAATGAATATTATCTTGAATATTCATTCGAGGGCTTATGACTCCTTTTATTTTATTAATTGAATATTGTTTGAATATTCATTTGAGGATGTATGACTCCTTTATTTTATTTAATGAATATTATTTATAATATTCATTCGAGGTATTATGACTCCGCTTATTACTGAAATATATTCTTTATTTTATTAAAGAATAAGGTGTTAATAATCAAACTTATTTTCGATTATTCAAATAAAGATAATACTTTCATATAAGTGTATCTTTGGTTATTTAATACTCGTTTCAAGTATAAGTTTTAAAACTTCTACTTTAATTATTTTTATAAAGATTATTCTTTATGGGAATATTATTTAAATAATAATATTCAGATATTTTCTAATATATCGGGACTGATTTATTTCATTAAATCAGCTTTACTCCAAACATTCTTAAAAATGTTTTCGAGTCTTCAAAATGATTTTAAAAGTTAGAGCGGATCCCAAAACTCGTTTTCCGATTTAAGATCTTCCTTTCGAAGGAGACTTGAATATTCGCTCAAAATCTTGGGGATCCGGCTCTGTGGTGTATTTTATATTCGCAACATGGTTGCTGTTTTGAGAAAACAATTTGATTACTTGCCCAATATTCGGGAAGTAAGTCCATCTGATTGAGTCGGCATAAGCGACAGGCCGGGGTACGGTCTATAAAGTGTAAGTGGCTGGGTGGCAGTCCATCAACGCGTGAGTGGCCGGGTAACGGTCTAGCGCGAGGTCCTAATGCGGCCAGGGTGATGACCGGTGAGGAATTCATCCATCTACAGTAGAAAAGGTTACTTATTGGTATCTTTGCCTGATCAGCAAGATATCTGGTTTATGCCAAAATTCTTTTCCTTTCTAAAATTCATTGGATGTTTCAAACTCTGTTCATACTTTACATAACAGAGGTTCCAGGAAATGTTTAAGAGATATATATGTGGATATATATATATATCGGGACTAAATAAAGTATCTCGTAACTTTATTTCATTCAATAATATTTTAAAGATTGAATCTATTCAAGTCTTAACTTGTGGTCTCATTTATGGGATGTTTTTTAAAGCTTATAATACTTTGAACGGTGGTAGTTCAAGTAGCTTTATAAATGATATAAGTGTAGTGAAGTATTGGTAACTTCATTCCTTGTTTTTACTTATATCTAGTAAGTAATTATCTTACACATGATAAGATTCTAGTAAGTATCCATTTAGATACTTATATTATTGTTATCACTATGTATTATCTTGCGAGCTGTAAGGCTCACTCTTGCTTTATTTCTTCATCACACAACAACAGTTAGGAGAGATGGCCAGACTCCAGCAGACCCAGCGCAAGCGCTGTGTAACACCCCCAGATCCGGGGTCGGGGATCCGGTTGTCACGGTCTTTCTTTCCACAATATCACTTCACTTAATTACATATAAATAACCTCATGCTGTGACCCCACACTAACAGACCCACAACCCGTTATAGTCTCAGAGATGAAATTGAAATAATACAAGTCTTTGAATCCACAATTTAAATTATTACAACCCAAAATGATTACTTGATAATTTACAGTTAATTGCCATTATCTGCCACAAGTTATAATTATACATAATTTGATTCTCAAAAGTAGATGGTCTGAACTATAATGGATCTACCTCTGCAGCTATAGCAGCTACAACATCATGGGAAGACGCGGGACGCTTCCCACGCGCTTGCGCTGGGTCTGCTGGAGTCTGGCCATCTCTCCTAACTGTTTGTTGTGTGTGAAGAAATAAAGCAAGAGTGAGCCTTACAGCTCGCAAGATATATGTAGTGATAACAATAATACAAGTATCTAAATGGATACTTACTAGAATCTTTATCGTGTAAGATAATTACTTACTAGATATAAGTAAAACAGGAATGAAGTTACCAATACTTCCCCACACTTATATCATTTATAAAGCTACTTGAACTATCACCGTTCAAAGTATTATAAGATTCACGAGGTCATCCTATAGATGAGACCACAAATAAACTTGAAAATATTTGATCTTTGAAATATTTTGAAAGAGATGAAGTTACGAGATACTTCATTCAATGGATACACCAATAAAAATGTTTGACCCTGTCAATGCTTCGGCAACCACCCATTAGTAGCCTTTCGATCGAAATGCTACGGGTAGTGTGCAGAATTATCCAAATGGATGATGAACTCATTACGGGAGTTTACCGCGCCAGGAAGACCACTTACGATGAGCAGTCGTAGTAGTACAACCCCACCATTTTCTACATTAGAGGAGAACCTGTCGGATTTACTTGTCAACCGAACACTGAACTCCTAAGGAATGGACCGCCTTAGCGGAACTTCCGCCATTTGGGCCAATATAATAAGGCTGGGCCGGCGCTACTCGACCCTTACGCCACTCCTAGTTCAGATGAAATCCATGACTCTAAAACGTAAAGCTCGTTTCCCCCCCCTTTCCCCAAGTAGAAACTTGTTGATACGGCTCCACCAAGAAGTCGTACCTAGTTGGAAAGGAAACTCACCGATTTTCCCAGGCGATGCCTGTTAATGGATTAACTTGTTCCAAGAATTTTACTTCCCGAATATTGGGTAAGTAATCAAAACTCTTTTACCAAGACAGCAACCTTGTTGCGAATATAAAATTACACCCATAGCCGGATTCCCCAGGTTTTGAGCGAGTATTTAAGATCCCCTTAAAAAAAGGAAGATCTTAAATATAAAAATGAGTTTTGGGATCCGCTCTACTTTAAAAATCAGTTTTTGAAGACTCGAAAACACTTTATAGAGTGTTTGGAGTAAAAGCTGATTTAATGAAGTAAATCAGTCCCCAGAATATTAAAAATACTGATATTATTAATTAAATAATATTCCCATAAAGATAATCTTTATAAAAATAATTGAAGTAGAAGTATCAAAACTTATACTTGAAACGAGTATTAAATAACCAAAGATATACTTATATGAAAGTATTATCTTTATTTGAATAATCAAAATAAGTTTGATTATCGACACCTTATTCTTTAATACATAAAGAATATATTAAGTAATTAAGCGGAAGTCCATAATACCTCGAATTGAATCATATAAATAATATTCATTAAATAAAATAAGGAGTCATACATCCTCAAATGAATATTCAAATAATATTCATAAATAATAAAGGAGTCATACCCTCGAATAATATTCAATAATATTCAAATAATAAAATAAAGCATGTCATAGTCCTCGAATGAATATCGAATAATATTCAATAATAAAATAAAGGAGTCATAAGTCCTCGAATGAATATTCGTAATATCATTAATAAAATAAAGTTATCGAATAAACCTTATTCGATTAATAGTTTTGGAAAAACTATAACCATATATATATATATATAATATATATATATATATTACTCGGGATCCTCGACTCCCGGTTTTAGAAAATATTTTCACCTTTGGGTCCCTATACTAAGGGTATATGCAAGTTACCGCTATCCTCTAGCATAGGTATTATCAACTGAACCAACAGATATATATTCAAGAATATGAAACAGGCATGCATATATACCATATCACATGCTACAATATATCGCAAGAATTTGCTAAATAACCAACATGCATCTATCGCAAGATCATGCAATACATATATTCATCACAAACAACAGTTATAAGGGTAGAAAACTTTGCCTAGGAGCGACTTGGGGTGATAAAAGGCTCGGGACGAGTCTGGTACCTAT
The DNA here is from genome assembly GCF_009905375.1 of Apium graveolens. Lineage (NCBI taxonomy): Eukaryota > Viridiplantae > Streptophyta > Magnoliopsida > Apiales > Apiaceae > Apium > Apium graveolens. The sequence continues at coordinate 134,387,930 of NC_133651.1, forward strand.
AAACAACAAGTAAGTTGGAATTAAACCAAAATCACTTGTAAATCTATACTTTAACTAACTTAGACCTCTAACGCTTGTTTTGCGCTCACTGATTCGCTTAAGTCACTGGGTACCCTCGGCTCCACCATTTTAATAATTTAACCTTTACGAGTTTTAAGGCGATTCCTTCGCGGTGTCTTACCAACTGCCTAACACACTTACCAAATGTTTCATACATTAATTAACCCTTTGTGGTCTTTACCTATGTTTCAAAGTAAGGCGAGGGAAAAGTTTCGTTCGCGAAACGCCGTTACTTGAAACGGTCGTTTCTCCTAACCGTGCATCGGAATCGAAACGAACTACATATCAAAACGAAGCTCGTAACAAGAGCTATCTATACATGGCAATGGTCATAATCTAGCAGGGGGTTCTCGGGTCCTAATGCTATGCACAAAAACAGTCCTAAAGAAAATCGGACGTTACGACGGCTATGTTTACGCGATTTCCAATATTTTAAACCATTCAAACCACCCAAATCCAACCTCAAATCCAACATACAACCAACATCCATCCTTATCACATCATAACAACCCCAACCAATTCAATTTAATCATTCATACTTATGCCTAAGCTTAACTTTAATCATACTTAAGTTCTTTTAATCAAAACCACAACATTTACCATTCCATTTCACTACCATTTCCAAATCCCAAACTCTAATCACAACAACAAGCTACAATATCATCCTACTAATCAAAATCATCTTATAATATATAGGAATCTAGGGTTTGGAGATGGTATACCTTCCTTGAAGTGGTGGGAGGAGCTAGGAAGCCTTAAGAAGCTTTGAGAAGTCTTAGGAATGCTTGGATCTTCAAGAAAAACAAGAAAAACTTCAAGTTAAAAACTTGAAAACACTATTCATAGTCTTCTTCTTTGATTAAATGAAGAAGATTGAGAAGGAATTAATGGCTTAAACTCATGATATAGCCCTAACTAAGCATGAAGATGATTAGGGAATTATCTTACCAATTTAGGAAGCTTGGATCTTTGATTTTTGAATTTTCTTGCCTTTGAATAGTGAAAAGCCGAGAGCAAATGATGAACTATGCCTTGGTTCTTTTTGATTTTGATGAAGAATGAATTTACTTGGCTTGGTTGACTTGTTTTTGTGTTTGATTTAGTCAATTACCTTCTTGCCCTTGAATTTGTGTGGTTACAAAGCCACCACACCTCCTTCCTTCCCATGTCATGCCTTATGTCATCCTCATGTATGTCATCCTCCCTTCCTTGTCCCTCTTTCTATTGGTTGGATGACATCATTCCCACTAATCCCTTTGATTAACTTCCTAATCGTTTGCCTAATGACCGCTGATCTGTTATACGGTTCGCTTAACTTTCGTTCTCGTTTATCGTTTGAAGGATCATACCCGGGATCTTATTACTTAGGTTCCTTAACCTTTCTCAATACATTATATTCCTTTTTATGATCCTCTATTATAATCCTTTAATTTAAATCCTTTTTATCCTGTTACCTTATACTCAATTCTCTCCGTATCTTGTGGATTTCCGGGAAAAACCAAAGTGTTCGGAATTGGATTCTGACGATCTTACATACACTTATATACTACATAGAGTACTAATAATATCCCAGAATATCCATAACAGAACCCCTACATAGTGTGGCGTGAAAAGTTTCTCATTCAGCTAAAACACTATTCACAAGGGTTACAAAAGTTGAAAATTTTGGGGTTATTACAGTCTCCCCTCCTTAAAAGGATTCCGTCCCGGAATCAAACAGAAAATAAATGGGGGTACTTTTCTAGCATTGTGCTCTCTAGTTCCCAAGTTGATTCTTCCACATTATGATTCTGCCATAGTACTCTGACTAGCTTGATCACTTTGTTCCGAAGCACCTGCTCCTTTTATCCATAATCCTTACTGGCTTCTCCACGTAAGTTAGATCTGGCTGCATATCCACCTGCTCGTACTCCACTATGTGCCTGGCATCCCGATGATACCTCCTTAGCATTGACACATGGAACACATTATGAACTTGTTGCAAATTAGGGGGTAGGGCTAGCTCGTAAGCTAACTTTCCAATCCGTCTTAATATCTCAAAAGGTCCAATGTATCTGGGCTTAGTTTTCCTTTCTTTCCGAACCTCATTAATCCCTTCCAAGGGGATTACTTTCAACAGTACTAAGTCCCCTACTTCATATTCCTTGTCCTTTCGGGCTAGGTCTGCATATTTCTTTGTCTGTCTTGGGCTGCTACAGTCGCCCTCTGATAAGATCCACTATATCTTTGGTCCTTTGGACCACTTCGGGTCCGAGCATCTTCCGCTCTCCCTACTTCATCCCAGTATAAGGGAGATCGACACCTTCTTCCGTACAGGCCTCATAAGGCGGCATTCCGATGCTAGCATGAAAGCTATTGTTATAAGAAAACTCGATCAACGGCAAGTGATCATCCCAACTTCCTTTAAGGTCTATTGCACAGACTCTCAACATATCCTCTAGTGTCTGGATGGTCCTTTCACTCTGTCCATCCGTCTGGGGATGGTACGCGGTACTCATATTTAACTTGGTCCCCGCACATTCCTGAAGCTCCTCCAAAATCTGGAGTTGAACCTAGGGTCTCGGTCTGAGACAATGGACGCTGGGACTCCATGTCGCGTCACTATTTCCTTAAGGTAAATGTCCACCAGTCTATCGACTGTGTATCTCTCATTGATAGGAATGAAATGAGCTGACTTTGTCAGTCGGTCTATAATTACCCAAATGGCGTCGTGATTGGCTTTTCGTCCTTGGCAAGCCTACAACAAAATCCATCGCTATCTGTTCCCATTTCCATTCGGGAATCTCCAGGGGTCGCAAAAGTCCACTGGGTCTCTGGTGCTCTGCCTTACTCTTTGGCAAGTCAACACTTGTTTACCCATTCTGCTACGTCCCTCTTCATGTTGGGCCACCAGTAATATTCCTTCAAATCCCTATACATCTTGGTACTTCCCGGGTGAATGGAATACCTTGAACTATGGCTTTCATCCAAAATCTCATCTTTAAGTTCTTGAACATTCGGAACCCAAAGTCGGTAGGGATACCTCATTATCCCTTTATCATCTTCTCAGTATGGATCTCCTCTCCAGTCATTGACTCTCTGCCTTCATTCATTATTTTCTCCTGCACAATCTGATCTTTTCCAATAACTCTGGCTGCATTGAGATCTCAAAAAGCTTTTCAGTTCCGTTCCGTTACCTTTACTTCTATTTCCATTCTCTCAAAATCCCTTATCAACTCTTCCGAAGTCGTTATCATTCTGAGTCTTTCCTTTCTACTAAGGGCATCAGCCACCACATTGGCTTCCCTGGATGATAGAGAATCTCACAATCATAGTCCTTGATTAGTTCTAACCATCTCCTCTGGCGCATGTTGAGCTCTTTCTGCGTAATATGTACTTGAGGCTCTTATGGTCTGTGAAAATCTCGCACTTCTCTCCATACAAGTAGTGCCTCCAAATTTTTAAAGCAAATACTATTGCCGCGAGCTCAAGGTCATGAGTAGGATATCTAACCTCGTATTCCTTCAGTTGTCTCGACGCATACGCAATAACTTTACCGTGCTGCATAAGCACACATCCTAATCCTTTGTGCGACGCGTCACTATATATCACAAAATCTCCTTTTCCGTCCGGCAATGCCAATACCGGAGCCGTTATCAACCTTTTCTTTAATTCCTGAAAACTGTTCTCGCATTTCTCCGTCCATTCAAACTTCTCTGTCTTACGAGTAAGTCGTGTCAAAGGGGCTGCGATCTTCGCAAAGTCCTGTACAAATCTACGATAGTAGCCGGCCAATCCTATGAAACTCCTTACCTCTGTGGGTGTGGTTGGCCTTTCCCAATTTGAGACCGCCTCTATCTTGGAGGGGTCGACCAATACTCCTTCTTTATTGATCACATGTCCTAAAAACTGTACTTCATTCCGCCAGAATTCACACTTCGAGAATTTGGCATATAACTGCTCCTCTCTGAGTATTCCTAGAGCTATCCTCAAATGCTCTGCATGTTCTGCCTCAGTCCTTGAGTAGATCAAAATATCATCGATAAAAACTATCACACACTTGTCCAAGTACTTCTTAAATACTCTATTCATTAAATCCATGAAAGCCGCTGGGGCGTTGGTTAATCCAAAGGACATTACCAAGAACTCATAATGCCCATACCTGGTACGGAACGCTGTCTTGGAAATATCTTCGGGTTTAATCTTTAGTTGGTGATATCCAGTTCTCAGGTCAATCTTGGAAAAATAAACAGCATCCTTTAGCTGGTCGAACAGATCGTCTATTCTAGGCAATGGGTACCTGTTCTTTATGGTTAGCTTGTTCAACTCTCGATAGTCTATGCACAACCTCATGCTCCCATCTTTCTTCTTAACAAATAAAACTGGTGCTCCCCACGGAGACACACTGGGTCTTATCATACCCTTATCCAAGAGTTCCTGCAATTGGATAGCTAATTCCTTCATTTCTAACGGGGCTAACCGGTAAGGTGCTTTTGAAACTGGCGCCGTCCCTGGGGCCAACTCAATAGCAAATTCAATCACTCTATCGGGTGGTAATCCCGGAAGGTCTTGGGGAATACATCTTCAAATTCGTTGACTACTGGAATATCTTGTAAGTTGGGCACCTCCTTCTGCGTGTCCACCACATAGGCTAGGTAAGCCTCACTTCCTTTTCGTAGCATCCTTTTGGCCTGGGCCATAGTCAAAAATTTCTGCGTCTGCCTCTTTCCTCTAAATATAACTTCTTCTTCCCTGGGACATTTAACTTAACTTTCTTCCCTTTACAGTCTATCTGAGCATCGTTGCTAGATAGCCAGTCCATTCCCAAAATCACATCAAACTCCCCTAATTTAAAAGGAATCAGATCAACACTGAAAGATTGCTCCCCTATGCCTATCTCACAGGCGGGGTGAATCTGGTTAACAGGAATAATTTCATGATTGGCTATTTCTACTTGTAAGGGTTCTATCAAGGGTTTAGCCTTAAGTCTTAACTTACGCGCAAAGTCCCTTGATATAAAAGATTTAGTTGCTCCCGAATCAAATAAAACATTTGCACTGACTGAATTTAGAGAAAGGGTACCTGCTATCACATCTGAATCTTTCATAGCATCCTGGACTGTCATGTTGAAAGTCCTCGCAGTAGGTGGCTTATTAGAAGCAGCCCTGCTTGCTCCCGAAGCTGCTGGTTTGTTCATTGGGCATTCTCTCTTCCAATGACCTGGGCGTCCGCACTGATGACAAGTGGTGGTTGGAATGACGGCAGGGGCTGACGAAGGGCATTTGTGAGAATAGTGGCCCACTTGCCCACACTTAAAGCAGGTTACTGGCTTTCCTTTACACTCCCCAGTGTGATTCCTTCCACATATGTTACAGGCTGGCAATGGGGGTCGAGACTGGTTGGAATAGGACATTCTTGACTTCTGGCCGCCCTGGCTCACACTCACACTCATTGGTCGCTTAAACCCAGTGTTCCTTCCTGGCAGGGACACTGCTCCTCGATTAAATCTAGTTGGGAAGCTCCTTCCTGCGGAACCTCCACCCATGCTCATACTTTTCCTCTTTATTCCTTTCTTCTCTCTTTCCTTCTGCATCTGTTCACTTCCGACTTCTACAATCGTTGCCTTTTGCACCAGAGTGGCATAGTCCGTAAGCTCAAGGATTGCCACCCTATTCTGAATCCATGGTTTCAGTCCCTGCTGAAACCTCCTAGCTTTCTTTTCCTCGGTGCTCACAAACTCCGGCACAAACCTTGATAACTCAGTAAATTTCGCTTCGTACTCTGCTACAGACAAGTTATTCTGCTTTAGCTCCAAGAACTTGAGCTCCATCTGGTTTTCCATAAACCTCGGGAAATACTTTCCCAGAAACAACTGACTAAATCTCTCCCAGGTTATAATAGCATCTGTCTCCATGTTTTTCTTGGCCTCCCACCAGTAGTTAGCTTCTCCTTTCAGAAGGTAGGTAGCAAATACAGTTTTCTGTGCCTCATCGATACTCAAAATCTCAAAAGATTTCTCCATCTCCTTTAACCATGCCCTTGCCTCAACTGGGTCGGCTGATCCGTGGAACTCAGGGGGCTTAAGGGACTTAAAAGCCCTGAAAGAGTTTGCCACAGCATTGTTACTTCCTTGAGGGGGTGGGTTGGGTTGACGTTCCAAATTCTGCCTTAGGAGTTGCATGAACTGGCTCATGGGATCCATGCCTGGGTTTGGTACTGGTTGCTCAACCTCGGTTTCTCCTTCTTCAGCCTCTATCTCAAATCCCTCAACATCATATGTTTCCTCTTCCTCTTCATACAGGGAGTCATCCTGTTCCACATAATCCTCATCTTCCTCTTCACTGTGTTCTTGGTTTCTATTGTCCTGATTATGGCTTCCCTGGTCCTCAGATCCAGGGTTCGCCCTAGTTCCAATCTTTCTTGGCGGCATGATTCTGATAATAATAAAAACAATCATTGGGAAAATTCAACGTTAGGTCACAATCATATACAACATTGTGCCTTGCACAGCTCTTATAATGGGGAGAACGTATATCGCAATTCTATTATTTTAAGAAAGTTCTAATACGAAGTGCAATAATAATGATAAAACAGTGATCCCGTCACTATGGAACTGAACCGAAAGGAAACAAATATACATAATGCGAGAAATACATAGTTTGATCTGGTCAAAAGTACAACAGTGCTACAGTCATCTATCCCAAAAGTGATACACAAGAGTCTATCTGTCTAGTCAGAAAAAGGGATGCTATATACAAGTCAACTATCCCGGAAAATTGGCTCTTACTAAGGCCTCGGCTAACTAGACAACTAGACTATTCCATCATCAATCCTGAATCACACACCGGAGCGGGTCAGCTCCCAAACCCTTTCCATCGCACGACAAGATATAGTCGGCCTGCCGCCTGGAGATCCTACCATGCCTGTCCCCCTGGAGCGCTCTGAGCCTCGCTCGGGATGAGCTCTATCCCCGTAAGCTCCCTCCTCAAGGATCGGGGTATAGAAGCCCTGGTCTCATAAGCTCGGGTACGCCTACCCGCCCTCTCTGCATCCAACTCCCTCCTGGCCTCATCTAGTCGGCCCTCGGCAACAGCCACTCGGGTCCTCAATACATCCTGAACATATCCATGAGCTAACGAAGACTGCCTGTGGGCAGGGTCAAGAGGTGGTGAATCCGGAGCCGCTGAGGGTGCCTCCTCGGTCTGCCTAGGCTCGGAAGTATGGGTCTCTGAGCTGTCATCATCAGGAATCCAAGATAGTGGTGGAGGGGTAGGGGCTCTGACCACCGGAAGTGTGGGTAAAGGGATACCAGCATACACTACCATAGATCCAACACGCTCCTCAGCTACTGGGACCTCATCCGGGTCCTCCTCATCTGGAATAGCAATAACCTCTGTCTCTGACTCCTCTGAGGGGTCCTCCTCATCTGAAACAGCAATGACCTCCGTCTCAGGCTCCTCTGAGGGGTCCTCCTCATCCTCCTCCATCTCAGGCTCCTCCTGATCCTCAACATCTAGCAATGCCTCATCATGCTCACGCTCGAACATCTCTGGGTCCTCTATCTCAGGCGCCTACACATTAAACGAGCTAAGTTACTATCATGATACTTATAAGGGTTCCCGTAAGGGTTTTAACTGTCAGCACTACTTTAAGTAGTCCGACCATGAACTTGGCAAGAGTTCTTATTATCTTTGTGAGTTTATTATTATATCGTCGCATCATCTCTGAGGTTTATAACGCTTAGCTCTGATACCATTTCTGTAACACCCCCAGATCCGGGGTCGGGGATCCGGGTTGTCACGGTCTTTCTTTCCACAATATCACTTCACTTAATTAATAATAAATAACCTCATGCTGTGACCCCACACTAACACACCACAACCCGTTATAGTCTCAGAGATGAAATTGAAATAAGTACAAGTCTTTGAATCCACAATTTAAAATTATTACAACCCAAATGATTACTTGATAATTTACAGTTAATTGCCATTATCTGCCACAAGTTATAATTATACATAATTTGATTCTCAAAGTAGATGGTCTGAACTACAATGGATCTACCTCTGCAGCTATAGCAGCTACAACATCATCGGGAAGACGCGGGACGCTTCCCACGCGCTTGCGCTGGGTCTGCTGGAGTCTGGCCATCTCTCCTAACTGTTGTTGTGTGATGAAGAAATAAAGCAAGAGTGAGCCTTACAGCTCGCAAGATAATATGTAGTGATAACAATAATACAAGTATCTAAATGGATACTTACTAGAATCTTTATCGTGTGTAAGATAATTACTTACTAGATATAAGTAAAAACAAGGAATGAAGTTACCAATACTTCCCCACACTTATATTTATAAAGCTACTTGAACTATCACCGTTCAAAGTATTATAAGATTCACGAGGTCATCCCATAGATGAGACCACAATAAAACTTGAAAATATTTGATCTTTGAAATATTTTGAAAAGAGATGAAGTTACGAGATACTTCATTCAATGGATACACCAATAAAAATGTTTGACCCTGTCAATGCTTCGGCAACCACCCATTAGTAGCCTTTCGATCGAAATGCTACGGGTAGTGTTGCAGAATTATCCAAATGGATGATGAACTCATTACGGGAGTTTACCGCGCCAGGAAGACCACTTACGATGATCAGTCGTAGTAGTACAACCCCACCATTTTCTACATGTAGAGGAGAACCTGTCGGATTTACTTGTCAACCGAACACTGAACTCCTAAGGAATGGACCGCCTTAGCGGAACTTCCAGGCCATTTGGGCCAATATAATAAGGCTGGGCCGGCGCTACTCGACCACTTACGCCACTCCTAGTTCAGATGAAATCCATGACTCTGAAACGTAAAGCTCGTTTCCCCCTTTCCCCAAGTAGAAACTTGTTGATACGGCTCCACCAAGAAGTCGTATCTAGTTGGAAAGGAAAACTCACCGATATTTCCCAGGCGATGCCTGTTAATGGATTAACTTGTTCCAAGAATTTTACTTCCCGAATATTGGGTAAGTAATCAAAACTCTTTTACCAAGACAGCAACCTTGTTGCGAATATAAAACACCCACCGAGCCGGATCCCCCGTTTTGAGCGAGTATTTAAATCCCTTTTTAAAGGAAGATCTTAAATATAAAATAGTTTTTGGGATCCGCTCTAACTTTTGAAAATCATTTTAAAGACTCGAAAACACTTTAAAGAGTGTTTGGAGTAAAACTGATTTAATGAAGTAAATCAGTCCCCAGAATATTTAGAAAATGCTGAATATTATTATTTAAATAATATTCCCATAAAAAATAATCTTTATAAAAATAATTGAAGTAGAAGTATTAAAACTTATACTTGAAATGATAAAATATCAAAGATATACTTATATGAAAGTAATATCTTTATTTGAATAATCGAAAATAAGTTTGATTATTGACACCTTATTCTTTAATAAATAAAGAATATCTCAGCAAATAATCGGAGTCATAGATCCTCAAATGAATATTCAAATAATATTCATAAATAAAAAAGCTGAGTCATAATACCTCGAATGAATATTATAAATATTTCATTAAATAAAATAAAGGAGTCATAATCCTCAATGAATATTCAAATAATATTCAATAATAATAAAGGAGTCATACGCCTTCGAATAATATTCGGAATAATTCAAATAATAAATAAAAGGAGTCATAAGTCCTCGAATGAATATTCGAATAATACAAATCATAAAATAAAAGGAGTCATAAGTCCTCGAATGAATATTCGTAATTATTCATTAATAAAATAAAGTTATCGAATAAACCTTATTCGGTTAATAGTTTGAAAACTATAACCATATATATATAAATATATATATATATATCCATATCCATATACAAAAATCTACTCGGGATCCTCGACTCCCGGTTTAGAAAATTTTTCACCTTTGGGTCCCTATACTAAGGGTATATGCAAGTTACCGCTATCCTCTAGCATAGGTATTATCAACTGAACCAACAGATATATATTTCAAGAATATGAAACAGGCATGCATATATACCTATCACATGCTACAATATATCGCAAGAATTTGCTAAATAACCAATATGCATTTATCGCAAGATCATGCATATACAAATTATACATCACACAACAGTATAACGGATAAATACTTGCCTGAGCGACTTGGGGGTGAGAAGGCTCGGACGAGTCTGGTAACCTATAACAACAAGTAAGTTGGAATTAAACAAAATCACTTGTAATCTATACTTTAACTAACTTAGACTAACGCTTGTTTTGCGCTCACCGATTCGCTTAAGTCACTCGGGTACCCTCGGCTCCACCATTTTTAATAATTTAACCTTTACGAGTTTTAAAGCTTCCTTCGCGAATGTCTTACCAACTGCCTAACACTTACCATAAATGTTTCATACATTAATTAACCCTTTTGGTCTTTAACCTACATTTCAAAGTAAGGCGAGGGAAAAGTTTCGTTCGCGAAACGCCGTTACTTGAAACGGTCGTTTCTCCTAAACCGTGCATCGGAATCGACGAACTACATATCAAAACGAAGCTCGTAACATGAGCTATCTAAACTGGCAGTGGTCATAATCAGCAGGGGGTTCTCGGGTCCTAATGCTATGCACAAAAACAGTCCAAGAAAATCGGACGTTACGACGGCTATGTTTACGCGATTTCCAAATTTTAAACCATACAAAACCAACCACAAACCAACCTCAATCCAACACACACAACAAACATCCATCCTTATCACATCATAACAACCCCAACCAATTCAATTTAATCATTCATACTTATGCTTAAACTTAACTTTAATCATACTTAAGTTCCTTTAAATCAAAACCACAACAATTACCATTCCATTTCACTACCTTCCAAATCCCAAACTCTAAATCATAACAACAACTACAATATCAACCCACTAATCAAATCATCTTATAATTATAGGAATCTAGGGTTTGGAGATGGTATACCTTCCTTGAAGTGGTGGGTGGAGCTAGGAGCCTTAAGAAGCTTTGAGAAGTCTTAAGAATGCTTGGATCTTCAAGAAAAACAAGAAAAAGTTCAAGTTAAAACTTGAAAACACTATTCATTGTCTTCTTCTTTGATTAAATGAAGAAGATAGAAAGAATTATGGCTTAAACTCATGATAGAGTCCTAACTAAGCATGAAGATGATTAGGGAATTATCTTACCAATTTAGGAAGCTTGGATCTTGGATTTTGAATTTCTATTGCCTTTTGAATAGTGAAAAGCCGTGAGCAATGAAGAACAAAGCCTTGGTTGCTTTTGATTTTTGATGAAAATGATTTTACTTGGCTTGGTTGATTGTTTTTGTACTTGCTTTAGTCAATTACCTTCTTGCCCTTGGATTTGTGTGGTTACAAAGCTACCACACCTCCTTCCTTCCATGTCATGCTTATCATCCTCATGATGTCATCCTCCCTTCCTTGTCCTCTTTCTATTGGTTGATGACATTCTTTCCCCTAATCCCTTTGATTAACTTCCTAATCGTTTGCCTAATGACCGCTGATCTGTTATACGTTTGCTTAACTTTCGTTCTCGTTTATCGTTTGAAGGATCATACCCGGGATCTTATTACTTAGGTTCCCTTAACCTTTCTCAATACATTATATTCCTTTTTATGATCCTCTATTATAATCCTTTAATTTAAATCCTTTTTATCCTGTTACCTATACTCAATTCTCTCCGTATCTTGTGGATTTCCG